>NW_026782936.1:0-46584 GCF_031769215.1 Ylistrum balloti | reverse complement strand
CGCTTATTTCTATTTCCGTCATTGCTTTCACGAAATAGCAAATAGCATTTAAAAAACGTGTAACCAGTCTCTTTGTATATAACTGAAGCAAATTGTTCCAAATAATATTTTACATTAAAGCATACAGTATGTAGTTTGCGATGGTCGTAAGAATCACTCGTTGGTCTATAACATACAGTATATTGGTAACATATGCATGTCATTTTTCGTGATAGTCAACAAATGAATAAACGCTGACAACCAAACAATATATATTTACTTTGTACGTTCAGCTGTTTCCTATAACAATCGCCTACTCATTTACGTTGGAACAGCGGAAAATTGATGAAAGTTATTTAATAGCTGGATGTTGTCGGGGCAACCGACACAATGAAAACTATGGATATGCAGTCTCAGGATATGAGAATATGAAAATTAATAAAAATAGAAATTTCATTTCTCCTTTTATTTCCGAAAATTTCAAAAATGTACGGCTTAAAGTTATACCTTACATTTCCCCATAAGTGAGACCCAACTATCAGCTACAACCGAATACTAGAAGTTGTGATAATTAGTAAACATATTACCAATGTTGTTTCAGGAAAATGACAGACATAGGATGTTGTAGGTTCATCTTGTTATCTCGAAGTCGTATAACTCGAAGACCCCGTTTATTTCGAGGCATTTCGTCGAGCTCTAACTTTACACAAAACTTTTGAACTCACTTTAATCGAATACTCTGTTATCTCTAAGTTTCCCCGTTGTCCCCCCGAGTTCAAGATAACGAGGTTCGACTGCAATAATAACAGGAAGGCTATTTAAACTAAAGTATTAAAATACTAGATATTTACAATCTGCACAGTCTAGTTACAATATTAGCATTAAGTTGTACACGACGCTGATATGTTGCTAACATGCTTATTTTTGACGTGGCTTGTTTGTATGTTCTATACAAAACTAGACATCGCACGTTTAGAATATTGAAGCTATACTTTGTTTTAGTTAATGTAACAATAATATCATAATCCTCGACGAAATAGCTCGTTCTAGATTTTCTAGAGGTCATGGCAATGCCTATGAAAGAAGACTAATTATTACTCCAGAATACTCTATAAAGGCAACAGAGAACATTGTTTATTTTAATGTCCCCGCTAAGATTCGAACCCGTGACCTCTGTATTAATAATATGACTTTCAACCGACCGAACTTAAGAGAAATTCTCTTTTAACAAAAGTTATGTTGCGGCTAGCATGCTACCAGAGTAACATGAACAATATTTGAAGTATGATTGTTGATTAAGTTCCTATCCCAATGGTGGTTTACTGGACAATTGAATATTATTTGATTCTATTGCAGTGAACTGGGCCGAGTGACGAACTTCATGGCGACAACGATTACATCGGCATAGAAGACCACATTTACATCGTAAAAGTCTCGAAAAATAGCCTGAAAATGAAAATTTGAATCCGAATAAAAATCAAAAAGACAATTTCTTTACGTTTTGTGTGAAGCAATGATGTATGAGTTGAATTAGACATTCTGCATAACAATGGATATGCCAAGAAAGGAACAGCTTTCAAGACTTATCAACTCATTAACTAGGAACCAGTAATTCTTAAAATAAAATATTACATTAAATGTTTTACACTTTACACATACAGTATGTTTAATCACAAACCACTATGTGCTTTTATAATGATAGTTTGATTGTAAATATGGTGATAATTTTGTCGGTGTCCTGTCTTGTTATGCTGAGGTTTGGATTTTTTGTCTTTGAGTGCTGACTCGATAATATCTTTATTTGCTCATAGTTAGCCTGGTTTCATCTTGGTTGAGGTTTAATTAAGATTATGTTGACACGGCGCAAGTTGTACAAGTTACACGTGAACAACAGAAGGGACACAAATACTTAATGTGTTTTACAAGTCGGAGTATCGTGTATTTTGCAAAAAAATACCATAACCCAGATAATTATCTACCAGAAAAGGAATATGTTGAATAAGATTAGTATTTTTTACGTAGTTGATATTTCATAATTCACAGTGGATTGAGGTTTGAACTAGTGACAAATCATCCTCAAAGCGGTTGCCTTACAACTAGGCTTAAGGAAAATTCCCATTTGCTTTGACTAGAAATTTGACACCTACTCTTGGAATCGATACATCTTCTTCTCTCCTGAAGCTCAGCCCCTCGAACAACCAAGGTGCATTAGCTCTAATATTGTCCAAAAGAGACACACAAGTGAATAACACCTTTTAATCATTTAGAGTTAGGTACAGTTGAGCAAAACAATCGAATAAACTGCATTATACAGCTGTTTGTCCTTCTAAGACTCGTTACTGATGCTAAGGGGCTAATTTAGGAAGCCTAGGAGGCGACAGAGGAAAATTCAAAATTATAGAAAGAAAGACAAAATCTAGACTGGCCCTTTAATTCAGTGGCTTTTGTTTACATATCAGATAAGTATATATGTACCGTGCCACTATTCGAACGAATTAAAACTTAGCATGCAGGTTACAGCAAAGGTTGTACAAGAGACACACACACGAACAACGCCTTTTAGTAATTTAGAATTAGGCACAGTAGAGCCAAACAATGACTGTATCACGCTGCTGGTTCCATCAGCCTTCTTTTTGAAGTCCAGAAAACTAAGAAAAATAAAAATTATCGGAAGAAAAGTCAAAATCTTATTGTCCATAAAGCTTTTTACAATAGAAATGGACTTCTTTTCACCGAAAGATTATTTTAAATCACACAATTGTCGTATTTTTTCAAATTTGATTGATTTCTAGAGAACGAGTATTTGTGCCATCATTCTAATGAATCTCAACCTGGCACTTGCCCCAAAATTCAAAGCATTTTCATATATCAGATAATTTTAGAACAACCATGTGTATCGTGAAATATAAAATCAATCTGCACTATACTGTTGTTTTGGGCATGTCTCCAATGTAAAAGTAAGGGTCTCCTAAATTGTTTAAAGCTGAGATGAGACTGAAGAATATTATGATGGGTTAAAATTGATATCAAATTCAAGATTGAGAAGTGCAGTAACCGCAGCATTAAATAAATTTCAAAATTTCAATAAATGCTTGAAAAAAACGTCGAGTCGTGTCACTATTTGAAAGAGTTCAAAATTGTATGATACCAGGACTGATTGATAAATTGTTAACTTAGTACTGAAGATTCAATTCCTTGACTATTTAAGGCTGGGTACCCGCAGACTGGTGTCATTTGGTTTGTTTAAGGCAAGGCAACAAGGCAAATTACTTTTTCAAAAAGAGATAAAATCGGTCAATGAGCAGTGGCTCAATATTTACATGTTAAAGGTCTAGAACCTAAGTATATCTATACTGATATGGCAGCAACACTAGGCAATGATGCCCCTTCATATGCTACAGTGAAAAGATAGATGGCAGAGTTTAAGCGTGGCAGGCAGAGCATTGGGGATAACGCCAGTCCTTAAAGGCCTGTCACTGTTGCAACAATCAATAGGATTCGACAACAGGTTAGAGTCTATATAAGTCTTCTCCCAAGACAACATGGTGGTCAGACATAAACATGATACACCATAAACATACATACATACATACAAGCCTTACATTACATACGTATAATCATAAAAGTGTTGACAGATTAATCCATTTTAAATTATGGAAGACAACTCTGTAACTTTTTATACTTTAATTTTATCATTATAAGAAGATAATTAACAATCCGCCAGCTTCTCAGTCATGGTATGAACATTTAAATTCACCAAAGCCTTAACGAGTCGCTCGTGCAGATGAGACAACTTTTATAAGGTTTCTTTGAAAGCGCTTGTATTTTCTGTCGTCGCCATGTTATCTGATTGTTTGATACAGAACAAAACCGTCAACTCATGACATTTTTATATACAATATTTAATATCTGGCGTCAATGCGTCTTTAACGGCTTTGTTAGCAATAGATATAATACTAAGACTAGGAAATCGGACACCCTACCTTAACAAGCTCGGTTGTTGAACTGTAACTTATTATGTAAAGGCATATTGACAAGATGCAAATGAAGATCTTATTTGGTAACAACAATAAACAGAAAGTGTTAGACGCTCAGGAAAAAAAGTCTAACTACAGTGGCAGTTTAAACAGTTACATAAATATTGTTGCTCCTTTTTTCGTGTCACTTGTGTGTTTATCCTAACTTTAGTTGGTTATTTTGTCATACATTTCACAGACAAAGCATATTCTTCTACATGCGAATCTTCCATTTTATTTCATTGTTTTACTATACATAGATATCTCCTATTTAGTTTCTGATTCTTAATTATTATTCTACCGAAAGGTGTTTAGTTTTATTTCAGAATCTATAAAGACACAAAAAGGTTTTCATTATATGTACTGCCATTGGGTTATGAGACATATCTGTATAAGATTTGTCTTTTCTTTATTTACCGCTAGTGTGTTATAAATCAGTCTATCGAAACGGTCTCCAGCAACATTATGACTTTGATTACAAAGGGAATAAGTATGAATATCATATTTCTAGACAATATTTACAGAAAAAAAATTGCCCATGAAAAGAGGAGAGAAAGACATTGAGCAGTCTTCACGAAAGTGTTAAAGAAGATAAGAAGTTTTACGGTCACCATAGTGATCTCATTCAGAAATATTCTATTTCTTTGTGCATGTGAAGCTAAAAGTGTTTGATGCTCGTTAGTTTGCCAGTTGGTTCCATTGCTGTATACCTTGTTCTCATTTGAGACGTGACATTAAATTGACCAAGGTTTACAGGGTGTCGTCGACGAAGCAGAGGACGCTTACACTTCCGAAACATCTGGTCTCCTTCTTCCTGTGCTTTTTTAATGTAAATCTTTATTTTCTTCTTCTAATTTCAATTATGATTATGTAGGAGTGCTCGATTGACGAAAATGACATAAAGATCGACAAAGTTTTCTTGTCCTCCAATTAACAAAAGTAATTAAAATGAAATTAACATGTGTGATGTTCTTTGATATTTATAACAATATCAAGTCGTTATATTCTGTTATCTGATATATCATAGCTACTGTCAAACGATGCAAATCTATGCATCATTTATATGAAGAACAATTCATCTATAACCCTAACCAATACCAGACTTACATTAAGATGATATTGCCTGGTGTTAGTAACAGGATATGATTTGGTGTAACACAGACTGTTATAAAAACAATATGTCTAACTAAGGTAACATGATATTATTTTGTGTCAGTAAAACGGACTTTAAAAAACCCCGATAGGTCTGATTACTGTAACATATTATTTGGTGGATTTCAATGACATTTTAACAGATAGATCTGGAAGGAGTGGACCATGACATCTTGACAACGACAGCAGACCCAGTAAGGGTTGAACCTTATCCACTACCTTTTCACATGAAAACCCTAGTTGAGAAGATAATCGAGATGGATGTCATGGAACCATGACAAGTCGTTATGGTCAAAAAAAGGACAAAATCCGGTTATGTATTGACTTTAGTAGCCTCACTGAAATAACGGTGTTTGATGCGGAAACTATGTCAAACATCGAAGCCATTTTCGCTAAACTTGCCGGATACTCGTATTTTTCGAAGCTTGATCTTACAAAGGAGTATTGGCAAGTGCAAATGTCTGACAAAGCTATGGCGATCACCGCCTTCACTACTCCTCAGGGACTTTTCCAGTTCAAGGTCATGCACTATGCGTTTTTGGTCAACGCATCAGCGATGTTCAGCAGACTCATGCAGAAGTTGCTTGTTGGCATGAAAAACTTAAAAACTTTGATATCCTGTTATACGAAGACCTGAACTGAACAATAGATATTCTAAAGGAACTGTTTTCCGATTAAGGAACGCAGGACTGACGGATCTACCGACAAAATGTTTCCTCGCACATAAGAGTTTGCCTTGTTTGGGACATATAGTCGGGGAACCAAGAGTGAATCCGGAACCCGAGAGAGTACAGGCAAGAATTGAAGCTCCACGGCAAAATGACAAAGAGGTCATTTCTCGGCTTAGCAGATTTCTACCGGAGATTTATACCTGCTTTCTCGGCTGTTGCTTTACTTGTAGAACTCACAAAAAAGAAACAAGCATAAAGTGAGCTGGCAGAAAGCTAAGGGAAAGCATTTAATGCGTTGAAGAAGCTTCCGACTTCCCTTCCGATCTTGAAACTTCCTGACTTGGAGGTAGACTTCTTTTTGAGGACTGACCAAGGGATTGGTGCTGTACTTCTCGAAGAAGGAAATGGTGAAAAATTCCAAGTGGCATACGCCAGAGAGAAGAGAATTATGCCGCAGTGGAGAAAGAATGTTTTGCTATAATTGGGAAATTCTGAAATTTAAACGTCAGATTTATGGAGGAGAATCACTCTTGAAACAGACCATCACTCACTGGTGTATTTGAAATGAACAAAGACAGCAAATGGTAGGCGTATGCGATGGGCCTCAATTCCTCAACATTACAGGTTCAGGACAAGTGTCATTAGAGAAAGCGACATTGTTAAAACCGACTTTAGTCCCACTTAATCGACGATTGCTTTGGACATGCAAATTTCTTCTGTCATGTACGCGATGTGATTTATTGTAAAAATGTGTTCAGTTTTTCTTAGGCAGGGGGATATTGTCACGATCGCGGGTATCTCTACTGATATAATTGTATAGTGTGTGTTAAGTGTGTCGTGTTTTCTTCCGTCCTGGCGCGCTGCGTAGGAGGGTAATTGACAATGCACGAGCAAGAGCCATGACAGTGCTCTATCGGGCACTATTTATACTGGCACATAAGATATAAAGAATGTGGTAAGTATTGTTGAGGTTATCTATAGTTATATTTCTAGGTTTGGTGGTTAAACTTTATTTATCCTTGGTTAGTCGTGCAATGTTGAGTTATCAATTATGCAAAAAGGTAAACATTGTATAACTGTTTTTATACTCCGCCGGAGGCGGTCGTATATTGGCGTCATCTTCTTCGTCCGTCCGTCCGTGCGTCCGTACGTCCATTTCATGTGAACGCAACTCCTCCTAAACTAATCATCAGATTTTCATGAAACATGCTCAATGTCACTACTACAATAAGTGGATGTGCATAAAAGGGCGATTTTTTGTTTCGTTGATTTTTGTAAGATTTATGCCATTTTCAACTTTGTATCTGTAACTTGCTCACAGTGGAACCTTGTGAACGCAACTCCTCCTAAAATAATTATCAGATTTTCACAAAACATGCTCAATGTCACTACTACAATTGATAGATGTGCATGAAGGGGCGATTTTTACGGTTCATTGATTTTTGTAAGATTTATGCCATTTTATCTTGATCTTTATATTTTTTGTGTTTCTACAGCAAAATATGGACTATGTAAGAAGCTGAGTCGTCATACTTGACCAGCCTTCTAAAGAATAGCAGCTTAATTTTCTTTATTGCTGCATTTACGTGGATCACCATATCACAGTTATTTGTTAAGGTCAAAGTGACGGAGAAGGCTGTTTATACTAAGGACTTTGTCGTGTCAGACGTCCGTGCGGACATGCTGTTGAGCATGAGTATGTATTTTGTGTGTGTGTGTGTGTGTGTGTGTGTGTGAGTGTGTGTGTGCAAATTATGTCGTTTGTGTTAATTGTTGTTTATATGAATTAACACAATTTATTGAACAAAACCGCTATTGTGTTTTCTTGTCCCTGAATCTAGACTAACCTCGCTTGTCCCACTTTACACTGTAACATGATACTATTTGTTGTCAGTAACACCAATTTTATAAAACAATAGGTCTGATTGTTGTAATATGATACAACTTTGTGTCGAAAACACGGACTCTTATCAAAACAATAGTTCTGGTTACTGTAACCGGATATAGTTTGTTGTTAGTAACACAGACTTCTATAAATCATTAGGTCTGATTACAGTAACGACCAACATTGGGGGAATACTGAAATATTGCTAAAGGTTGACTGCATATCATTGATTGGTTTCAGAACAAAATGTTTCTCAAAGGTCAAAATCGTTATAGGTTACCTCATTGCATCACATTAATAGCGTTCGTCTAGGCAAAGACTTCGCTTAATTGTTTTAATTTTCGTTAATCCTGTCATGAGGTACACTTGCAAGGAGAAGCATGGAAGAGGCTGGAACTTATATCTTATCTATATTGATGCTAGGAAAAGCTTTATTCGCTAAGAGTGTCCATATTGTGACAGAATGGTGATGTGACCCAGTATCACTTTATATTACGTTTTTGAATATTAATCTTGCAATAAATGACATATATATTTAATACCTTAATCTTTCTTAGAGATGTGTAAATGCTTCTGGATAGTTGTTATCCATCGTGATCTAGGAAAGTGGTGAAATATTATCAGTAACAAGTGGAGTGTTCTGCTGTGCCATACTTTGTTTTGACCGGAAGTGACGTAATAACTGTGCACGCTTGTAGAAGTTATTTATTATGGAGGGTTAAAAGGGACATAATTCCAACATAAAATTTTCATTCTTATTTTCTGATTTCATTTTTCATTTCTAATTACAACTTTCCACTTTTTATTTTTATTTTATTTCTCGCGAATTATATATTTTTTGCATCAGTTATGTTAAATAATCATTTTAGCTTTTCATTTTACTGCCTTTAAAATTCGAAATTCTCAGTCTATTGTAACATTTATATCCAATATTTTACATTTTATAAATTTTATTTTTGTGTGTGTACTACTAACTGTATTTGTTTCTCACCTGTTTATACAGAGTTGTATATATACGATTGCATTTTAAAATCTTTAGCTTTATTGTTTTCCAATATTAAATATAATATCAATTTTATCTAACATAGTTTGTTTCCTACGAAATGTGCAATTATAAAAACTGAACAAAGAAAATGGAAAAATAAGATATGGTAAGTTAGAATAGCAAGTTGGAATTATGTCGAAAATAACCCTGCTATATTTGTCAACTTAATTCTAACGCCAGAGGGTGCTCCAATAATTTGATTTCGGAAGTAAAGGACCGCTCCCCACAGCATTGCCTGGTCGCAATTAATAATTCATCGTTACTTGAATTAAATACATTGCATGACACAATTGGTTACTCTTTACATTCAAAATAGTACTGATAGTATATTATCGATAGTATAAGATCCGAGTTAGTAAAATAAACAACAACTCAAACTTTTACGACACCCAACCTGGTTTTCGTCTACTTTCGTTCCTTGTTCCCGCCGCTAGTAACGAAACTAAATATGAATCAACTACGGGCTGCAGACTTGCTTCGGCGAGCGGCGGATGCTTTACAATCGGAATCGGCCAGTGCATCCGATAGGAGTGGAGAAAAAGAACGGCCTGAGAACGCTAGATCTGTTGCTCAAACAGTAAGAGGATTGTTTTCCCCATACAGTAGGCCTATGCTTCGCAACACCGGTACCAGAAAAACAAAAGGAGGCCATGTTGGTGGACCCCAGTGGGTCCATCGATTCTGCTGTTTATCGCAGTCAGCACAGGTAACCCATTTTGTATTTAAATTTGGCTATAATCAGAGATATTAAAGATTTTCAGCATGGTCATTTTCTACTGATATTTGCTGTTTGACAGCTAATAGAGTGTTCTGGTCAGTGTATTAAACCTGTAAGAATTTGATCGCATATTCGTCAGATCGTATCAACATGTCATTTTAAAGGTGGCTGGAATATAGTTTTGTAAAGAAAGTACATACAAATGTACAATAAAGTACATGTGGATTGGATAATTCAATTAAAAAATAAAACCTTTTAAAGCGAAATTATTCATACCAGATTGTACTTAGATGACAACTCACTACAGCTGTATCTGCACACAAGAATTCACAGGTACCTTGGCTTGTGTGCCCCAGGATGGTATTCAAGTACAAGATGCAAATAAAAATACACATATAGAAAAACACACATGCCTGCACACAAAAACTTTTTTTTTTTTTGCATACAGTCTAAGACTGCCATAATCATCAGTATAGTATTGAAAGCAGGCACGTATCAAATTTTGACCTAAAAGATCTATAGAAAATAGTTATCACCTCAAGCTTATACACTGTAATACTATATTACTATACAGTAATAAGTGAAGTCAGTAGCTGGTATTGCCAGTGGTAATGATTATTGCTGGTTTTCTTCTCAGACACATGCAGCATACAGTTGAGCAATACACTGTGAAACAATTTTTGAAACATCTGAAATTAGGCCGGACATTTTAAAATTAATTATTTGTTTACGAATTACAGGATTATGTACCAACAAGGGAAGACCGGGGAGAGTTGGTGAAGGTTGGTTTGGGAGAGAAGAGGATTACATTTAGGTACATTGATGGTTTAAATTGTGACTGTCATACAAAGGCAGCTATCATACCACACATGTAATTACTCCAAAAATGTTAGAGGATTACATAACAAAAAACAAAGCCAGAGACCTTTAGCTAGCTGAAGTAACATGTAATTTGCTAAGGAACAATGTCATGAAAAAAGATATTGCAAAATGTGCACATAAAATATAAATATGACATCACAGTTATATAAATGATGCCATATTATTGTACACAATGTTACACTGTTGTCTCAGGATGTGTGTTTATGCAGTATTGAATGATAATGTTGATATTCAATGATTTTTGGCACTCGGATATTGGAGTCCTGGACTTATGCTTTTCCTGTGGGACTCACTCAGATTTTAAGAACCCACTATTTTTCTTGGTATGGAACTTATCAAAATTTTGTAAATGGAGTTCTGGACATGCCTGAAAAAATTCTACAAAAAATTACTGATATTGCAATACATTGGGACTGTCTATGTGTCTTGCAAAATGTGTCACAAAACAAACACTCTGCCTAGCCAATGTCGAGTGGTTGGGAAAATGAGTAACATGTAGCACTATAACACTAATACCAACATAGGTGCTGAACATGGAACATGTATAGATCTGACCTTCAACAAGCAATTAGGTATGAGAAAATTATATATATATAAATATTGAAAATCACCAGTACATCTTGACAGACCTCACGGACAATTCATAGTCTTAACCAGTGAATTAAAATATTCATTCTAGAAAAATGAAAATATCCATCACAGGCTTACTTCCACTATATTTTCACTTTTTCCAGAAAGAACAAATCTCCAGAATCATTCAAAAACAACATTTTAGAAGCATATCCGCTTCTTGTTCAAGGAGGTGGATTTGAGGTGATGAGGACTGCGACAGGGAACCGGACAAGCCTGGTTCCCATATGGATACCTCCTGGGGGTATCCATACACAGTATTTAGCAGATGAAAGTGGCCTGGGCCAGGCCTTGTGCTATATAAGACCTATTCAGCGAGACATTGTTATAGAGGTATATCTATGCTTGTAAGACTTAAGTTAGAAAAGGCTTTTCTTAGGCATGTTTTATCATAGGTAAAAGTAATGCAGGTCATACCAGTCAACTATCAGAAATTTCAATGATGGGGAAAATGGGGAATTGGGGTTACAGCTTATGCTGAATGTGTTTTGTGTAAGTGTGAAAAAAGTCAGAACATAAAGTACTAAAGACGAGTTATCGATCATGAGATATTAAATTCAGTCATTCCCATGCAGGAACAATCCTTGTTATTACTTTAGTAATTTCACAAGTTTTTGATTTTAGGAATTGCCTATGAACACAGATAATGATGTTAAAGAAAGATGCTTGTCTTGTGATGAGCTAGTACCAATGAATCAACTGCGACAACATCTACTGGAATGTGATAAAGCTGATCATGAGGTATTAAATTTCATTTTATATTAATTCTGTATGATATGGCTTTGTAACTTAATTCAGGTGCCATATGGTAAATAACAAATGTATTTTAAATTTGTCCAGTAAATTTTGGCTGCTTTTTGTTTCCCCTGCAAAAGGCGACATCACTATGTCGGTGGCGTCGTCCACACTAAGGTTTTTTCTCGATTACTTAAGTTCCACTTGGTCAATCAACTTCAAACTTCACATGGAAGGTTGCCGTTACTATAAATAGACAAGGTTTTTAGGTCACCTGAGACGAAGTCTCATGTGACCTATTCTTATCGCCTTTTGTCTGTCGTCGTACGTCGGTCGTTCGTAAACAATTGACATTTTTGACATCTTCTCCAAAACCCCTGGGCCAATTTCAATGAAATTTTGCAAAAACCTTTTATAGACTAAGATGAAACAAAATTGTGAATTTTGAGTTCCCCTGACCCCAGGGGCCAGAGGGGTGGGGCCATAAAGGGTCAAATTGACTAAGATTTCAAAAATCTTCATCTCAAGGCCCAGATATGGTTGGATCAAATACTATTCTTAAATAGAAACACTTTTAGGTGCTTTACCAAAAATTGTGAATTTCATGACCCTGGGGTTCCCTGTGGAGGGGGTAAAGTTTACTATATTAAATTTAAATTGGAAAATGTCATTTTGGTCATAATTTACTTCAATTCCATTGAAAATTATTCAAACTAGTTTACAATTATAAGTATTGGATAGTTGATTGATGAAGTCTCCTAACTGACCATTACTTACCCCCTGGGGGCCAGAGGGGCGGGGCCAAAAGTGGTAAAATTAGCTGAAAATACAAAAATCTTCTTCTCAAGACCCACATATGGTGGAATCAAATACTGTTCATATATGCATAGATCTTGAGGTGCTTTACCAAAACTGTGAATTTCATGACCCTGGGGTTCCCCGTTTTCCCCTGGGGAGGGGGTAAAGTTTACTATAGTTTATATAGGAAAAGGTCTTTTTTGGTAATAATTTACTTTAATTCCATTGTAAATTTTTCAAACTAGTTTACAACTTTAAGTGTTGGATAAGTAATGGTAAAATTGGCTGACAGTTCAAGAATCATTTTGTCGAATATCCTATTTGTGTGCAGTGGGAACCCTTTTACTCAGGTGACCGTTAAGGCCCATGGGCCTCTTGTTTCACGATAACTTTAGTTCCCTGTGGCCTATCAACTTCAAACTTGATACTGTGGTTCCTTACCAAAAGGGCTTGCTTGGGATTGTTTTTCAGCTCAGAGGGTCAAAAGTCAAGGTCACCGTTACTATAGATAATTAGTTTTTTGGTGATAACTTAAGTTCCTTTTGGTCAATCAACTTCAAACTTCACACAGTGCTTCCTCACCCTGCTCTGCAGGCAACACATCCATTTCTGTGGAATTCTTGTTTTGACTTCTGACCCTCCAATTCATGTCTATGGAAGCGGTCCTGTCAATGTTGTTAGTGTTTTTAATTTTCGATCAATAAATTTAAGATTGTACAAGTCATTGTTCTTTTAATACAGGTTAATTACTGCTAAATGCACTTGATTTTGAAGGGCCCCATCTTTGGTATTGGGAAGCTGTTTACAATGTATGTATATAGTGATGACTTTGCAATAGAAAACCTAGTTAATTTCATCCCATTATTCATGACAGAAAAAAAAATCAAAACTTATCATTCAATCACAAATGTACAAATTAAACTAAATGTTCAATTTTATCTTTTAGTTTGATGATGAAATGCCGCGAATGAAGAAACCTAAGAAGAAAGAATATGACATAGATGATTTGGCAGATGATAAACCCAGATGTTCCTCTAAGTATGTATGATGTATCATCAATAAACTACTTACAGTCAATAGTCAACTCTATGTTTAGCTCATATTGTGCAGTGTCCCATCATCCTTCTTATAACATTTTCTAAAATTCCCTACTTTGAAGTAAGTCATAAACAATATGATAAGTGCAGATTTTTATTGTCACCCTTGTACATAAGGCTCTGTCAACACCTCATAAGAGGTCATGTTTTGTAGCCTCTACTTAACACTTGGGTAAAGTTGAGCACTGAGGTAAAATTAGACCTGGGTATCAGAGTTACATGAAATCAGGTCAAGCGGTTTAGTTATCAAAAAAACCTACTGAGCTTCAAAAACCAAGGTCAATGTCAATATGTCTGTAGTGTCAAGGTTAAGTTTACACAGCTTTTCAATAATGATTTTTTCATAATGACATTGCAAAGCAGACTTTGGTATAATCAAGCAAGAAATCAACGGACCAAATATCAGTCTCTGGGTCATAGTATAAGGTCAGAATTTGTAGCTTTTTTACTGATAAAAGACTTGTTATAATGTACATTTTGAAAACTCAAGCAAGCAGTCAGCTGATAAAAAATCAAGGTCTCGATATCAAAAACAATTGCCATATTTTGTAGCATTTCACTGGTGAAAAAAATTGTTGTGATATTGTGAGCCAAGTTCAACAAAATTTAATGAGGACTCAACAAACCAAAAGTCAGGAGGTCAAACTCATGCTTCAAAAATCAAGGAAACAACTAAATTTTTTCACATTTGAAAAATCAATTATTAAAGATCAAATGCAACAAGTTTGGTCACTAGATCAAAGCTCAAAGACTGATGATTTTGGTTGATGTAAATGGGGCCTTTTGCTATTAGTATTGCAAAAGCTATGGTACTGGTAAATCAAAATCTTGTGACCATTCAGGCCCATGTTATAGGTAGAAAGAAATTTTGTTGTGTTCTTGAAAGAATATCTAATGATTTCATGAAGGTCATATACATAGCTTAAATATCGAACTTTCTTTCACTCCATAGTGATATCAGTTCCAGTATTTGTCCTGTATGCAGTCTGAATTTCCCAGCAGGACAACTGGAGGTTCATGCATCTACTTGTGGTGATGTGCAGGCTCAAATTAATTCATCAAAATTAGCTAGGTGCGTACATGGTTAGAAACATTTGTTTGTAGTTTTATCAATATTTTACCGTAATGAAATAGAGTCAGTCAGGTTTGACCAAATGTCAATGTAATGGCTAAAGATGAAATCAGGTGTTGCATTTTTTAGGACCCTATTTCTGTACTAGTAATCACTATCTGTCCATCTGTGTGTTCACAAATTAACCAGAAACTAAATTTGTAAATAGAAAAGTTTTTGCATACACTGTCAGCTTTAAGTATTGAACTGCTTTCAGTTGGCATTTCTGTTTTATGAATGCCAACTAAAAGCAATTCAATACTTATATTTACCATGATTAGAATCTGTTTATCTCATAAAGAATTCAATTATCTTTTCATCTCTCAGCATTTAGCTCAAGTGATATATAAATTGTGGGTGCTTGTTCTGACAATGAAAAAAACAGCAATTTGCCAACAGACAGTCGATCTGTGGTAACCAACATAGCAACTGCAGCAACCAATGTCATTCATAGACTTATGAATGCCGACTAAATTTGGTAGGGTTATATAGAGGCAATGTCATGTAACTTATAGTATAGTAACATGTCAATAAACATTCATGTTTGCCCCTTCAGTCAATAAGAAATATAAACACAACTCCTTTTGTTGTAACTAAACATAAATACTATTATGTTTTTCAGCACATTCACTGAGGCTTTAGGACAGTGTTTTGATCTTGACAAGGAGGACATTTTTTTTGTGAGAATCCTTAGGGGTGATTTCATTGAAACAACAATGGAAGTGTTGGAGGATGCTGATGAGGACGATTGGCTGAAACCGATGAAAGTCCAGTTTATTGGGGAAGAGGGGATAGATGCAGGAATTTTGGCTAGGAATTTTTTTCCCTGTATGTTTAAAAACACTACAGTTTTCCAGGGGACAACATTTTCCTTAAATCCAGTTTTCTGGAAAAAAAGACATACAAAATTATAGGGCAAATCACAGCTAAAGCCCTTGCGCAGGGCCATCCAGGTCCTGCATGTTTAAACAAACATATTGTCAGATATCTCTTAACCTGGAATTGATGATACATGTACTAGTAATATAGACTTAAAGGAAGGCGAGTTGGAGCCGACATAGACAGGGCCATTAAACAGGTAAATTTTACATTTACACTATCAGACAGTTTTGGAAAAGTTAAGTATACAGCCATCATGTTTTGTTGCCTCACCTGGCCCAAAGGGACTTTATGTACCTTTACAGCTATTAGTATTATACATGAAATACCTTAATTGACTTCTTCTACATTACAGGAAAATTAAATGTACAGTTTTGAAAGAAATTTTCATATGCATTAACTGTTATTAAAATGATTTCATCAACTTCTTTGTGTGTTGTCATCTATTTGGTATGCATTGCTTTTAACATCATATTTCTTTTGAAGCAATAATAATTAAATGGAAAACAAGATTTGAAGAATTACGTCCCCCACCGGGCATACCTTGATCGAGGTCAAAGTCAAGGTCACAGTGACCTACTTTTGGTATGTGTCATATACATGTGTACTTTCTTACCATGGTGCACCCACATGCCAGGTTTGAATTTCCAGTATGAAAACGTATGAGCCTGGACATGCTCTTTCTTCCACAGAGGTCAAAGTTAAGGTCACAATGGCCTACTTTTGGTACACGACAAACCGTCTCACCATGGTGCACCTACATACCAATTGTGAAGTTCCATTATGAAATGGTATAGGAGTTGGATCTCGAACAAGGATTTTCTTTACAGAGGTACAAGGTCACAATCAAGGTCACAGTGTCCTACTTTTGGTACCAGACACACCATTTTACCATGGTGTGCCCACATGCCAAGTTTTCAGTATGAAATACTATGTAAAACACGGTTATAACAAATCTCTGGGGACCATGATTTTTAGTTTGTTATAAGCATAATTCATTATACACTTTAGATTTTCATATAAAAGACACCTAAGGGGACTTAAAAATCACTGAATTCATTGTAAGCGAGTTTCTTGTATGCGTGTTTTACTGTAGTATAGGGACAGACAGAATTGACGCAAACTACAGCCCCCCTTAAGTTCCCGGTGGGGGAGTAATAAATCCTGTGATGGACATAAAATTTTACAAAAGTTTAGAGGAGATTTAAAAACCATCAACCATGTAATAATCCATGACATATTTATGCCTACTGAAAGCTTCTCAGGAGTTGGACCATTTCCTGGAAAAGATCTATCCCAAAACACAATGAGTTTCTGTGAGTAATTTCAGATATTGTCTGATGGTGTTCCTCCATTATAGGAAATGTTGGTGTTGGCGGTATTTCCACACAGTCAGGATCAACGTGGTCTGGCACTGGACCATCATAGTCAATTCCAAAGTTCAATTGATCATTCTGTAATAAGAATAGTACACACTTAACAGTATTCTGATTCCTGAATAATTCAGTGCAAGTCCCCTGTCAATCAAATAGTCAAATATTTGAAAGGGCCATAACTCTGAATTTGAAATGCTCTCATGAAAGTTTAATTAAGTGATCTGAAACAATAACATCTCCAGGTATGGTTTCAATTTAAAGTATTCCATGTATAATAGATGTCGGCAAACATCGGTGAACAATTCACATAGCAGCAGGGGAAGACAACTCCATATTTTTTTTCAAATGTCACATGGTCACACAATGGGGGTGGGGGTTTAGGTTACTCTGTATTTCCTTTCAGATTAAAGATTTAATGCTAATATCTGCTGGTTCCCTTTAATTTTAAAATTATATCCACAAAACTCTATTGATGAAGCTAGTTGGCTACAGTTTCATGCTTGTGATACATTCAGGTTATCTATTATAACTGATTTTTACCTCACTTTGCGGATACCATGACAGATCCAGTATCTGTCCTCTGATCCACAGCTGAAGAGGCGTTTGATTTCCCTCTGTTCGAATAGGTCTCCGACAGAAGGAATCTCTGAAGACATCCAAATACTGCTGAATCCTGGACTTAAATACTAGATGAAGAGCTAGCAGATGGGTCTCATCATCAGGATCTAACACAGATTCTATTTCCATATGATGAAAGATTTGATAGTAAAGTGCAACAACACCTGGCCACAGCTCTCTCCAAAATCTTTCAATCCTATTTTGATAAACAAGTTTTATTAGATAGAACATCTTATAAAGAGTAGAGAGAATAATAGCCTTTAATGAAACCACACTGCTTACTTTCCCAAAAATTTCTACTGTTATATAATCAGGGCTCTTAACTCCAACCATTAAAATATGTGAACATCCTTTAGTTATTTGTTGTCTGTTGTACCTATTTTAATGCCCAAATATTTTGCTTTTAATACTTCTATAAAGTGACTCTTTTTTCTTTAATATAATGACTTCATACTCATGACCTGCTACCCCAGTAATTTATTTACTCTTTACCTTTGATTGTGGACACTTCTCCCTGCAATAAAGCTTTTGGGTCCTTTCTGGGTTACCATATACTCAGCCACTTTGACATTTTCTCCTCCCTTGTCTGGTCTTACTTTTTCTGGAGTTCCATATTCTTGGACCGCATGCAAAAATGCAGCTAACACTGTTTCTGCACAGTTATTTGTGTTTACTTGTAGAAATACTGGTAGTCTGGAATAACCATCGATGCCACCATGAATCACAAATCTCCATCTAAATTTGATAAATGAAAGAAACATCTACAGCTGTACATGTAGACTACAATTACTTTTTGTAATTTAAATTGTATGGGTGAGCTTTTTACATCTATTTTCATAGCCTTTTAAATGGTCAAAAATAGTTAATAGCCAAAAAATATCACTGAACGATTTTAATCAACATAACTTTTTGATGTTTGAACATATCTTTTATTGTCCATAAGCAAAAAATACATATTGGGCACAAGTTTTTACAACTTAGAAAATTGAAATGCCCTCTCCTGAACTGAAGACAGTCTTGTGAAATCATTTTTTACATTAATGCACTGTCAATAAATTTATCAGAATATCTGTATACATACAATTGTACTATTTGACCAGGGTTTAAATGCTGGTTGTTT
Organism: Ylistrum balloti; assembly: GCF_031769215.1. Taxonomy (NCBI): domain Eukaryota; kingdom Metazoa; phylum Mollusca; class Bivalvia; order Pectinida; family Pectinidae; genus Ylistrum; species Ylistrum balloti. Next base: position 27,872 of record NW_026782936.1, on the reverse strand, counting down.
TTTTTAAGATGATTTGCTTATCAAGTTTCCAATTATGAATACTTTCTTGATTTAAGACCAAAACAAGTAAATCATATAATGCAGTTTACACAGTGAGGTATAAACATGACTGTTATTTTTTATGGTGTGGACTGCACAAATGACTTTATCGTACAGAGCCTGATACAGAAAAGATTGAATGAGCGGGGCAGAAATGGGGGCTGGTGCTGAGGTAGTTTTCTGGGGGGAGGAGGAGGGTGAATTGTTGTGGAAGGCGGTTGATGATGAATTTTTGCATGGAGAAAGCCAAAATCAAAATTAGGCTGGGGGTGGTATGTGTGTGTGTGTGGGGGGGGGGGGGGTTGTTAGCTACTGGCTACACATACACCCCTAATTCCGCCCCTGATGTATATACTACAAAATACCTTATCAATTTGTGATTTCCGTCAATGTGCCACAATGCTAGGGGAGCTCGTACACTGTAACTTCTTCGCTGAAGCCTATGAGATGATAAAAACATTCTTCTCAATAATGTACCCTGGGGATCCACTTTTCTTACCAAATCCCTTACTTTTGACTGCTGCACAATGTGTCCCTTTGATTGGAGGATGGATGCTATAGTTTTATATCCGACGTTCGGAAAATCGTCGATGATCTTCCTTACTTCCTCTTCCAGCTCCACACACGTCATGGCTGAATATTTGCTACGTATGGACGGTAAACCATATTCTGACATTCTCCTTCTAATAGTTTTTACACCCAACATAGAAGCAATGTCTGTTAGTTTAAAGTTGTATTTCAACAGCGACACTAGTGTTTCATAAGGAATTTTGTAATAAGGTGCACCACTTTTCCCTTGGCAACGCTCTAGTGTAATTATTGTACAGGCTGTATATGTACTAGACTGATGTTGGTCCTGGCCATGGTCATCGTGTTCCCGCAAATCATACAGTGCCCGCGCTGCCAGTTCCAATACTTCGGATATATCGACCGATGCTATCGCCGAAAATTGATTTAATATATCAATTGTTCTTTCCAATTCACCATCAATGTTTTGTACTCTGTCATTCTCTAATCTGTTTGCCAGACTCAAGAATTTGTCTGCTATTTCTTGTCTTACCTGGACCTCAAGATGATCCATATTATAGGGATTGATATGTTCGGATTAACCACTTTCGTATATACGTCCCAACAGATGATGTCGTAAAATCGGCACGTCAAAATTATTCAAAATAAAACATGTAATTGGTACAAGCACAATTTCCTAATAGTTATAATTATATTTCAAATTAGTATAACGCATTTGCTTCAACCTTTTTTATATAATTATAATATGAAGTTACCAGTCGGTGGTTGTTAGGTGTATATTGTATTATAGATTGTTGGGGTAGTCTTTGTTTATCGAGTATGGTTCGTTTATTTGAATTTTCTGTCCCGCGGGGGTCAAGAGTCGGGACGTGTAACCGAGTATTAGTATACAGACAGCGAAACTGGGGGTGTCTTCAATTAGTGTATACTAGGTTCAAGTATTTCGGTGCGTTTTAGTGTTGATCTAATTTCGATTCCGTTTTGTCAAAATATTGGGTCAGTCTGGGGTGGACTAATGGTTTTATCTGAACTCGGAGTTGTGTTTATGATATATTGACTTATAGGGTTAGGGTGGGGGGTATATTTGGAGGGTTAGTTCTGGAGATTTAGTATGGTGTTATGAGTACTTAACTTTGTAGAATTCTGGTCTTGAGTGTGGCTCCTTAGGAAAAATCCCGGGAATAGAATCACTTTTGTATAGGAGTTCTGTCGGCAGGATATACACTAATTTCTATGTGGGAGCTATTGATGTAACACTAGTTGTACTCTATTCTGTTGGTGGTTCCTCCAATCTGTATAGGCTTATGAGATCTAAACTATCACTGGGTAATTTCTCTTGTGTAGGTGGGAAGATTTCTTGTGAGGCGTTGACTGTTTCGCTGTCAAGGTGACTATGACACACCGCCAGATGATGATGATGATGATGGAGGTTTATCGTCTCCGTGACTCCGCCCGTCACTGAGCCCAATCGACGTACGTCGATTCTCTGGCGACGTGAGGGGGGTGCTCCCCTCATTGGTGGGAGTCATATTTAGAGTCTCTGAACGTTTGTTTTTGATATGACTCCCTGATCTAAAAAAATTCTGGCTGTGTTATTCGTCCAAGTGTCTTGGTTCGAAGACTGGAGGCCTGGGTTCAGCTGGGTCTGTTGTTCACACAAGTTTGTAGCTCCAATACCAATCAAACAAACGGCCCTTTTTTTCAATAATTATAAAATTTGATGCCCTTGTTTAATGTTTTTTTTTATTAATTTAAACGTATGAAAAATATATTTGCCGAAATAGAGAGAGGGGGGCACCTGGGCGGCGTGGTGTGCCTACTCTTCTTATCGAAAACCAAAGGAGGATTTTTTATGTGCGAGATTGGACAATTCTCACACAGGCCACCGTTTTAAGTCCGTTCCACCGGACTATGATTAGTTGTTAGTATTGTGTTGGTGCTCGCTATGAGTTCTTCCTGGTCTTCCTTCCGTGTCTTTTCTTGGAATCTTGTCTGCATCTCTGAATGTCTATTCTTTCTTTAACACTTTCTATGGCTTTCTCTGTTCACTGTATAAGCGTTCCTTTTCTACTCGTTTCTATGGTGCATAGTGTGCTGATAGTTTGGTTGGTTAATTGAGGATATTAGTGAGTTTTACAAATTTGTTTTTTAAATGAGGGTAGAGAGGTGATAGTAGCGTGAAGAAAGGTTGAAAGTTAATGTGGGGGAGATAAGAATATTTTTTTTAAATGAGAGTAGAGAGGTGATAGCGTGAAAAAGGTTGAAAGTTACTGTGAGGGAGATAAGAATATGGGGGACTTCTGGGTGTAGGTGGGGTTTTGTTATTATACTGGACAAAATAAGTTAAGGATCATAAATTGTGACCATAATATCTTTAAAAATTCAAATCATGTATTGCCGGTAATTGCACTCGTAGTTTCTCCAATATGTACCTAAAGTCATGTCAAAGGTGAAAGCACGTGCATCTGAAGGTCTTGCCGTTCCGCTCTAGTTAACTATGGTGGTGTGAAAAACTGACTGGTCTGTTACTACAGAGGAATCTTGCAGGTTTTGATTCTGTTACTTCTAAGCTAAAAAAAGTTGAATTTGGAAACATTTAATCAATTTGTAACGAAAACTAATCATGCGAAGACATTTAAATGATATGGATGCCGCGCGAGCTATAGGGCTCCTTCAAGCTGGTCAAACTCAACGAAATGTGGCGGCACAGCTTCATGTTTCTCAGAGCGTGATTAGTAGGCTATGGAATCGCTATCAACAGACAAATAACGTCCGTCAACGCCCCAGATCTGGACGACCACGCTGTACGACAGCCCGACAGGACAGATTCATTTGCATCACGGCACGACGTCAGCGGTTTTTGAGTGCTCCTGTCTTGAATCTTCAGTTTCAGCGTGCTACAAATCTAAGGATTTCATCCCAGACAATCAGAAACAGACTCCATGCCTCTAATATACGAGCTAGAAGACCAGCAGTCCGACCAATTTTATCCAGAGGTCATCGACAATCCAGACATCAATGGGCCACTCATCATTTGAATTGGCAATTACGTCATTGGAGAAATGTTATGTTCACAGATGAGTCTAGGTTTTGTGTTGACTTCCATGACGGTAGGAGGAGGGTATGGAGAACCCAAGGAGAGCGCTATGCAGACTGCTGTGTTGTCCAGCATGATCGCTTTGGTGGTGGGTCAGTGATCAGTGTTGACTTCCATACAGACCTCTACATCATAGACAATGGATCTTTAACAGCTGTTCGATACAGGGACGAGATTCTACACCCTATAGTAAGGCCCATTGCAGGAGTTGTTGGCCATGATTTTATTCTGATGGATGATAATGCTCGTCCTCACCGTGCTCGTGTGGTCAACGACTATCTTCAACGTGAAGCAATCGTTCGCATGGACTGGCCAAGTCGTTCTCCTGATCTGAACCCTATCGAGCATGCTTGGGACACCTTGCAACGCCGGGTTTCAGCTCGACCTAATCCGCCACAGAACCGCCAACAGCTTATGATTGCTCTGCAAGAGGAATGGCAGCGCATCCCACAGATCAGCCACCGACGACTAATAACGGAGGTCATAATTAAACTGCCAATTGCAGTTTGATGAGTTTTCCTTGTCTACATGATTAACTTGCTCTACTTCCTCTTACACTTTGATTTCAAGGGTGCTGTTACTCAGGGTTATCTGCTCTTGGTAGCAATTACGAGCATGTGCAGACGTTGCAGGGCAGTTATTGATGTCCATAATTTCAATTAACCCGGAAAGGTTTAATGGTGGGCTTAAAATCACTGTGACGTTAAACATTTTGACATCGCGAGGATGACAGTAACCAAGAAAAGCACCAATTGATTTGGGGCTATCTGACATTTATGGTGGGTGGACCGAGGTGAGGGTATAGGGCGTGCAGGGGTGACCAAAGGTGCTGGGGTACTGACTGTGGTAGGAGTGGGTATCTGCTCAACTACAATTGGCTCTATAGGACGCTGTTGCGCAGGCACAGCGGAGCTAGCATTTACAAATTTAATTTTTGCAATTTTGTTAGACACCGCCTCACTGTATTTCCTAACCGTGGTGATAGCTTCTCTCCTCGTGCATTTGTTCTCTCCGACTACTTCCAAAACTTTGATAGCTTCCTTCCTACGCACACAGCCCCCGTAGGCAGCACTATGTTCCCCCCACAGTTTGAACAATTTATCAGTGGTGCACTCTGAGGTTATATGGTCTGATGTTCCACATTTAGTACATTTCTTTCCCCCGACATCTGTCACGAGTGTGACCATATTGGTTGCATTTATAACACCTTATAGGAGGTGGGGGTGTATGGTTTCACTCTAAATTTAGAGTATCTGATGGTGATAGACTCAGGCGGATCTTTCGAGCGAAAAACAAGTTTGATTGTTGTAGATCCTTTGTCATGATAGTTTCTGCCCTTCATACGGACGAAATATTTGACCCCTTATGGTTTTAGGGCATCGCCAAGTTCGCCTGGGGTAATCTCGGGACTGACCCCGTAGATCACCCCCTATCTTGTGGTTTAAGTATGTTCAGACTTTTTTCACACTTTTTTTTATATATATTTGATATGAGGAACCCAAGTTATTTTACGATCAAAAATCATACCTATATATTTTGTTTCTTTGACAATTTTAATTTCTGAAGTATAGTTTGGGTTCTCTTTGGCGCCTTGAAAATAATATGGCTACCGTTTTTGTTTTTGAAATTTTGAAGCCCCATTCGTCGGCCCAATCTTGTATTGTGTTTAATGTTTATTGTACTGCTGTTTGTGTATGTTATATTGTAATGTCTGTATGACAAACACTGGTGTCATCTGCAAATTGACCCACCGAACCTATTCTTGTTCGTTGCCTAGCCTCTTCTAGTTTTTTTTATCTAATTTATTAATATATATGTTATAGAGGGTGGGGGATAACACACTAACTTGGGGGACTCCATTTTCTAGGGTTTGTACTGTCGAATGTTCGTTATTTACTCTGACTGTTATGGTTCTGTTGTGAAGGAAGTTCAAAATCAACCTAAAAATAATTCCCGTGATACCTATATGTATTGGATTTGGGGTTGCATGTTTTGTCTGTGCATGTTGTTTGTGGTGGTATTATGTGGTTTGGTAGTAATTTCGGTTGTAGTTTGTTCATCATTTGTCTGGTGTAATATCTACAGATGTGATTGTTTTGTTGATGTGTGCGTTTTGGGGAGTTGTTATAGGGTGTGGTTGCGTGGGGGTGGTTTCTGTTTTTTTGTTTGTATCTTCGTCTACTGATATGTCTAGCCCTATCCCTATTTCTGTTAGTAGTGTTTGGTTAAATGTTGGTTAAACAAAGGTATGCTAAGCCTACAGGGAGGTATCGACAGCTCGGGGGTCAGGAACAGAAAAGTATGCATACCGACGGTTGTCCCAATTGACGTACGTCGATTCTCGGGCGACGTGAAGGGGATGCTCTCCTCATGATGTTGGAGTCGTCTGGTTCGTTAATTAATTTAGATGTCCGTCCGAATTAGGAAATGGTTTTATCTAAATGGGGTGTGGGAGGGTTGTTAGGGCTCCTGGGCGGCGTTAAGCGCCTACTCTTGTTTACGAAAGCCGCAGAAGGATCTTTTGCATGCAAGGATGGACGGTCCTTACACGGGACCCCGTTTATAGTCCCGTCCGACGGACTATTGTTAGTGATTGTTAGTAGTTGTGCAGGTGTGACCTTTGGGTGTTCTTTCTAGTTTACTTTACGTTGCTTTCTGCTGAGGTTCACATTCGATTTCAAAATGTCTATGCTTTCTAGGAACCTTTCCGGGCTTTCTACTATATACTATCTGCTATTCTTGACATTTTAGTGTGGGAAGGATGTGCTAGTGCAAGTAGTTATTAGTTGTACGGTTTTATAGGTAGGAGGTAGTTATTGATATAAGGTAGGTTATAGGGTTTTTATATTTATTTTTTTTAGATAGAAAGGTTGTGTAATGAGGGTAGAAAGGTGATAGTGGCATGAAATGAATGTAGAAAGGTAATGTTGCGAGGATAAGTTTGGGGGGATACTTGTGAATGTAAGTGGGGAATTGTTATTATATGTGGTAGTTTGATGTGGATTTGTCCTATTTGTGTTATAGTGATGTGTAGGTTAGGATAAGACTATAAGATGTTTTGTTCCGTTATTGTTTTAGTGTATTTATTTTGGTGGTGTAGGTGTAGGTTTTTGGTTGCTGTTATTGTTGTATTTGGTGTGTTGATATTATGAACTTAGGTCCAGTGTTGGATACACCTACCTGTAAAATGAATCCATAGGGTTGTGTAACCCTTTTCCCTACCTAACATAGGATACCTAACGCCCATTGGGTACAGGTAGGTGACGAACACTTCTACTGTGTAGTCGGAATTCGTACAGTGTTTGTACGACCTACAAGTGGTACCTATTTTTGTTTGTCTATACTGGACTTCGGTTCATAATGTCTTGATATGTATTTCCTTTATCTGTTTTATTTAGTTTATTTGCGTGTTTTGGATGTTTTTGGTTAACTGATCTGCGTTTTCATTACCTTGTATCCCTACGTGTGCCGGGACGTATATGAGGGTTACGGGGATCTTGGCCTTACGTAATTGATTTATTGAGTTTTGGATTGAGGCAATTACTGTATTTCTGGTTCCGTTTGCGGTTGATATAGCTATAAGAGAGGAGAGACTATCAGATAAGATTCGAGCTCCGTTCTTAGGTTGTTCTATATTTCTATTTTTCGTAGGGCTAGTCCTATTGCAATAATTTCAGTGCTATATACAGAACAATTATTACTTATTCTAATTGATAGATTGGTATCATTTTGAGGGCAGTGGATTCCAAAACCTGCCTTAGTAGTATCGGGATTTTTAGATCCGTCGGTATAATAGTGTGACCTGTTCGCGTAGTTTGAGATAGTGTCTTGTTTTTATCTGCTATTGGGTTATATTTTTTGTTTACTGTATTTAGGGTATCCAAGTTAACTTCCGGTTTCTTAAGTAACAACGGTGTTGTAGGGTTAGTTAAGGACTCTTCTATCTTTATGTTGTCTAGTTTATGTTCCTTGAGTAGATTATGTATTTTATACATGTAGGGGGGGTTTGATGTTTATTTAGTTTATCCCTATATGTTTTGTTTTTAGTTTTGGTTACAATTTCACATGGTGGAAAAGAGTGTCCCATCGTTTGAGTTATCGCCCAATATTTGAGTATTAGTTTTTCGCCCCTTAATTTAAGTGGTAATTCTCCACTTTCTGCTAATAAACTAAGTGATGGTGTATTCCGGACAGAGCAATTTTTAGAGCAAGATGTTGTATTACGTCTAAGGATTTTAGAGCATTGTCCGCGGCCGAATCATACACCTGGCAACCATAATTTATTTTAGATCTAATTAAGGCTGTATACATTTTGATCATAGTGAGTTTATTAGCCCCTACCTTGGTGCCTGATACGTATTTTAGGGTATTTATGATCTTTTTACATCTGTTTTTGACGTATTTTATATATGGTACCCATGTTAATTGCCTATCAAAAAGTAGTCCCAGATGCTTAGTTTGGTTCGCCTAAAAATAAGTCTGGGTGTTTATTTCTTCTATAGAATAACATAGAAACAGTTTTTTCCTTAGATACTTTGAATCCATATTTATTTGCCCAGTTATCTATGGCGTTAAGCGTTTGTTGGATGACACGGGCATTATTACGGATTGTATGGTTACTTGCCCATATACTGTTTTCACCATAATCGTCTACTAGATCTTTAAAGGGCCGGTTTCCAAAACGGCCCCCTCTCTGATTCAAATTTGTTGGTGGTGCATTGCCCATGCCGTTGTGGTATATTAGATAAGAAGTATAATAAATGCTACATTCATGATGTTAATTACGACATCCAAAATTAGCTTGGTAGAGGTGTGGGACAAGGATGTAATAAGTTAAGAATTTACAAACTTTTTAAGAAATACTTTGTGACCGAAAAATATGTACAAATGATGATGCCCAAGGGGCACAGAAGTGCATTAGCTAAATTTAGAAGTGGTGTTGCTCCTATTCGTATTGAAACAGGACGGTATGAAAGACTACCTGTTGAAGATAGAATGTGTTTCAATTGTATAAACAATGTGGAAAATGAAAGTCATGTATTTTTTTATTGTTCATTATACTCTGATCTTTGTGATGAATTGAATGATCATGCTGCTCGAGTTGTCGAGGATTTTGATACTTTACCAAGGGCCGATTTCCAAGACGGCCTCTTCTCAGATTCAAATTTCCTGTTGGTGGTGCATTGTCCATGCCGTTGTGGTCACAAATCCATAACGTGTAAAGATTTAGGTCACTTGGTTTGTTTTTTATGGCTCCTCAAAGTTGTACCTTTCAGAAGTTGTCTATGTGTTGATAAAATGTGCATGTTATGTCAACTATTAATGAAAATCTCATCAAATGATAGTCACCGTAAAGCATACATTCATGGCATGATTGTGACCAAAAATCATATTTCAATCGCGCCATTTAGCTGTTTTATGGAAGAAACAATCTCAAAAATGCCTTTTTCGATGATAACATTTTAGACACAAAAACTGTTTTTTAGAGAATACACCCTTTTATGGGCGTTGGATGCAAACCAATTTTTATCCTATTAAATAGTACGTAATATGCTACTGATGAGAGGAAAAATCATCAAAATGTAAGTGGTGGAACATTTTCAAATGTTGGGTTGAATTAGCCTCTGGTTGAATTGCCGATTTTCGACTTTCTTTAATTAGCAAAAAAACGAGAGTATTTGCTCGGTATGTTGAGAATATGTACACAGATATGAAAAAAGTGAGAGAAACACTTTTTCATAAAAAAAAAATCCAAGATGACTACTTCGCATGTCCCCGTGATTGAAGACATTGGCTGACAAATAGACAGAACAACAAACAAAACGTGTTCCTTATGATTTTGGTTGGTTTTCGCATTTACGGGAGTGTTCATAGCTACGAACGATTGTATAATACCTATATTTATAAGTTTGGTTAGTCACATGGTAACGGGGATCTTTCACATCGAGCCCTAAACATACTTTCGACATATGCACTCTGTTGCCGCATGGAAAACTATTTCAAGTTTTGTCGGAATTTCTTACCTGTGGTTGTAATGGTCGAGGGTTTTCCAGCGTCCTGTAATATCCAAGGTAGTAAAAGATACTGGAGATGTGCGCACACATTCCCATCGTTCTCTCTCCAACTGGGCACTGGCAGTAGTAGTCCTTTATTGGGGCCTCAACATCGGATGAAACGGTGAACCGTATCCAAACGTTATATTTCGTTTGGCTTTTGTGTCGAGAATGCATTTGACATCGGAGAAGGTATGGGGAGTGCTGGTAAAGCCACACCTCATAGTCGCCGTCATCACTTAAATGTTGGGCGATGTAACCAGGAGCCAGAGATATCTGATACGTTCCACTCGTAACGGTTCTCCAGTAATCAAGATCGAGACGCGGAAACAGTACTTTATTTTTTTTTTAATTTTATTTTTTTACACATCATAAAACTGCCATGAAAATATCCGCTCTGATATTCAATATAAAAGTTTGTATATATAATAAGCTATATCATAGGGTTTCAGACAAGGTTGTTACCCATTTCCCCTTTTCTTTCAATTTACAACCACATTCAGGCGGCGATATGAGAACGTTCCAATACATGGAATTAGCTGATTTTTGGTACACATATGAAACAAGTAAAGCTCTATCCGATTTTCTGATAGAAATTTGCATCCAAAACTATATAACGGGAGAAAATTGCAAATTTATGGCATTTTTCTTCATAATTGTGTCTCTGCAAGTGCATTTTCATCCGAGAATATAATTTTTTTATGTTTTATGAATAAACACGATGTTTTGGAAATATTTATCAAAAGAAATTTATACTATGTTGCGAATTACAATTTCGAGATAACCTTTTATTTACGAACTTATATCTTTGATGCTGAAATTGACAACTTTATAAAAATACATTTTCACTGAAATTATGAAATCTGGGTGTCGGAAAGGTGTAAAATTATTTTTCGGAAAAGAAAAAAACAGTAGTTGAGCTAGATAAGAAATTATACGGGGGCAGGCTCCTATGGAGAATTAACATTACTGGAAACGGGCCCTTTCTGAGAAATTATCAGTACTCCTTAGTAACCCAGAACTGATAGGTAATACTGCATTAGTCTGCTTTCAAATCTTAAGCCGCCGTAGGCATCTGCTATTTAGATAGTTTCCCTGTATGTCATCTAATTATAATACATTATATTTCAGTCGCTAGGATTACTCTGTACTTTCTGTACATTATCAGCCATGTTATTTCTGACTATTGTGACATTGTATATATTCTACTCCAGTCTATACAAGTATATTTAAATGTTAAATCTTACTTGGAGACTTAAGTAATTAGTATTTTTTAAGTCATTTCTTTTTTAAGTAAATACTTAAGATAGTGTCTCATAATTCAATTTTATGAATGGACATCAGATATTGCTGGGTATGCATGCTGTCTTAAACTTTTAAATGTGTACTTGTTTAACTGTATTTTACCAATTTTATTCTGATGTGCGACACTTAAATAAACAATATTGAATTGAATTGAATTGCAAAATATCCTCGGTACTCTATATCTATACATTGTATTTTATGATGGTGTGTAACCCCTCGCAGGTCTACCAATACAGAATTGTGTCATGTTTGTGGAAAATTTTACAATGATACTATAACTCATTTTGTTCTAAATTGTGATGCAAATGCAGGTATTAGAGACGAATTATGGTGCTATGTTATTAACATGTCAGATATTCAATTCAGTGTCCATATACATAACGTATATTTCGAATTAACTAATGCTCTGTTAGGCAGTCTATTAAAGTTTAATTTATCTTCAGAGAAAACGGAACATTTCAGATTAGGCGCTATATCATATGTATGTCAAATGTTGAAAAATTATTATCAGTAATCTGTTTTTCTGGTGCATATAAGTACCAAAACCCTATATCTTGAAAATGTGTTGAAAGAATAGTTTCGTGAAATACTTCTAATTAACTATCAAAACATATTGTTACTTTATATATATGTATGTGCGTGTTGGTGTGTACGTGTGTAAATTTATGTAATTTATTGCTGTTTATATAGTTGTCTTTGTAAATCTTCATATTTGGAGGAAATAAAGATAATAATAATAATTGTTGTTGTATATATACAAAATATGTAACAGGTTATCAATACATCATACTGGTACAGATTTGGAGAGCTAGATATATAGAATAATTAAATATCAAATAAAAGGAAAAGATAATAACTTACGTCTCCGATGTCTTGGATGAATTTCCTGGATCGAACTTTGATCTAGTTGTCGCATAAATATCGCACGAGGAATTGGTGTGTGTGTTTTAATTCCTTAGAAGTCCTGATCGGGTGGTGCGAGTTGAGGGGGAGGGGGCTATGGGTTTGTTGTGTTTGCTTGGTTGGGGGGGGATTTTGGGGAGCTGGGGCGCTTGATTGGGGTTGTTAAATCTATATCGATGTCTTGTTTTTGTGTTTTTGTGGGGGTCGATGTTGTATGTTTAGTTGGGGATACTATGCTAGAAATGAATGATGTGACTGCTAGGTCGGCCGCGCTGACTGTGGTGTCGTTTCCTGAGTTTTTTGTGCTGTCGGCAGATTCTATTGATGTATCTGATTCTTGTATATTTATATTTTCTAAGATGGCTACTTTAACTCCTAGTTCTTTCTCGAATACCTCGATCAAGGTGTTATGTGTTTGCCGAGGGGTGATGTCGCTAGAGAATGTGACTAATATGGAACTTAATGTGTTTATTAGTTGTCTTTTAGTTACTGCCCCGCCCCGATTTGTTGAAGATGGGACCTGGTTTTCTTTTTGTCTATGCCTTTGAAGGGCCTTGTGTCCCCATTATTGGGTGTTAGTTTAAGTACCACTACAGTTTCTTGCATATTTTGTGTGTGATTTATGAATATTTGTATTATTGGTGATAGATCGTTGTGGTCGTTGTAATGCTATCCTAATCTACTCTATTTGCTATATAGGTGAATTAATTGCCCTAATATCACTTTTGTGATATTTCTAAGCTAACTTAAACTAGCCTTAGAGATATTTTAACTATTTTAGTCTAAATCTTAGTTGACACTAATTAACCTCTATACTAACTAACACTTCCTTCCTTTACACTATGTGGTGATCGGCTGATTGTCTTGTCGGCTGGAGGGCTGGCGGCGCACGTCTGATCGCTTTGACACTCATGTGTAAGATTGACACGCGACACACAGCCATGATTTGATTTGAGAGGTTTTACGTCCGCTTCATCACCGTACATAACAGTGTACAGCAGACGAGAACAGAGAGGAAGGAGAGTAGAAGGGTAAAAGTATGTAGAGGTAGAGTAGAGAGGGGTAGAAGGAGGTAGAGATGGGAGTCGTCTTAGACCTATCCTTATCCTATTTCTATTTTGACTGAACTTTTTATGACGACTCCCGGCCTAAATGTGCCTTAACGATATCCAGTCGGCAGCCGGCAGTGATGGAGTCTGGTGGTGGAGAGGAGGAAGTCTCAGGTCTGGATCCCGTCTTGATCTTCGGTGGGTCCAGCGGCCTCTGGGACTTATGCTACATTCCCAACTAGGGGCTATTATATTGAGGGTTTGTACATGCTAATTTGTGTGTGCCTTAGTCAGAGGTGCGATATATTGTTGTAGGACCAGTAGGTTTATGTGTGTTTGTACCCTTCCAAGATCTTCACCACGTGAACAGGGCACAACAGAGCCCACCTCAGAAACCCGCAGGTCACTCGATGGGTTGAATGCCCCCTGAGCCGTTTCAGGATCCAATAATGGGAAGGGTCCCTAGTGGCTGTGTGTGTGTATATGTGTGTGTGGACTGTTTGCCTTGTGAGCGGTTGCGGGAGGTATATCCAACTAATAAAGCCAAAGTCCACCTAGATGGAATATACTAATGGGTGGATTAGAGGGAAATTTTGAGTCGGTTTAATAATATTTTTTTTTTAGTACAACCGGATGTGCTAATGAGAGACACTGTTTTATGATCTATAATTTTGTTTATCTAGTTTTCGAAGTCCGTCTAATAGTCCTTATTAATGAACCTTATCTTTATCTTTATTGGGGCCTCAGGGCCGGCGTTATCACACCCACTCTTCTTCGAAAAGCCACAGAGGGATATTTAACGTGCGGGTTGGACCTTTCCTACACGGGACACCGATTTGAGTCCTATCCGACGGACTATATGTTACATGTTAGTGGTTAGTACTGGTTTAGTATAGGTGATTTATCTTTTTGTTGTCCATTCGGTTGTACACATTCCGTGGCTTCCTGTCCGTAGACAAACTTTGCACTTAAACCAATGTCCGCTTTCTGTATATATTCCATACTGGTCTTGTCATCATGAATCTTTCCACACTCGACATTTTATTAGTTTTATGTTGTGACGTTAGTGTTGTGTTATTTTCCTTCAGCAGGAGTAAAGTGTTAACAAAAGATAATGAAAGAAAAGAAGGGAAATCTAAGAAGGGAATTAAGTGCAAAAGAAGGGGAAAAGACAAGAAAGGAAAGTAAAAGAAAAGAAAAACAAAAGAAAGGAGAATCTTATATTGGTGATTTCGAAGGGGGTGTGGTAGGGGCGGGGGGGATGTTTCGTGCAAGATGTATTGATGTGGGGTTTGGATATGGTGTTGTCTTATTTTGTTGTGTTTTGTTTTACATTATTGGTTTTAGTTCCCGATTCATATGAGACATCTGTGGGGTAGGAGACAAGTCCATAGACCTGAACTCCCCGCACGTGGCCAGAACACATACGTTGCAGCTGTCTCACACAAACCGGAAGTTGAGGTGGTGTTGTATTTATCGTGACTTTTCTTTCTTTTGTTTGTTATGTTGGTATGTTTTATTTTCCTATGTTTTCCGTGTTGGATAGTTGGATATTGGGTTTGACATACCGGATATCCCTTTATCCCGTATTTCCTACCTAACTAATAGGTCCGCAAGGCAGAAAAGCGCCCCCTCAATTTACCGTGCTAACCCTTAGGGTTTTGCCCGCTTGAGAGAACTGGACCTATTTTAAGACCCTAAACAGATTACAGGAGGTTCCCTATCTTGCTTCTTATTGTTATATTTACATATTGTTGATTTGTTGGTTGTTTATCTTATTTGTGTTTGAGGTTGTTTATTTGTTTATTTACTTAATCATGAGGAAGCTGTGTTGTGGGAGACAGGTTCTTAGAGTTGGACTTCTCATATGAGGCCGGGGCACATAAGGTACAGTTTTCTCAATGATCATGCCGTAGGTGATTGTTTGTTTATTAATTTCATTTGGTCGTTGTACGTATTCTAGGAGTGGCTTCTATGTTTATATATTATGTATGTGATCCTGTATTGTCTATCAGTTTGTTTAAGTATAGGTTACTTGTAGTTGTTTTACTGTTTAGTGCTTAATGTTTTCATTGTTGTATAGGTGTCGTTCTGGTAGTTTGCTGTATGTTTTGTTTGTTTAGTAATTTGGATTTGGTTCTATTGTGTTTGGAGTTTTGGCTTTGTTGTTGATATAGTAGTTTGTTGTTGTTTGTTATGCAGTTAGGTCTGGTATATATGTGAGGGTATATATGTGTTTAGGTTTGTTCGATGTATTATTATCATCTATGCATCATGAAGAAGACCTTGTATTTTGGGAGTAGCTTTATCAAGCGATTGGAGCGCCATGTCGGGGGAAGATCCGAGAGAGAAGTTTTTTTACGGCCGGGGTGGACTTCGCCTTTCTCAAGTTACTACTGATATGCTGAGGCCTGCCTTGAGGGAGAGAGCGAATGTAGTCATACTTCACCTAGGGTTTAACGATATTTCGCCAGTCACCTCTGCATCTCTAGTCTACGACGGGATTGTATCTTTGGTAGATCTCTTCCAGTCTACCGGTTCTGTGGTGTATATTGTGGAACTTCTGCCACGAGGTGACTTCTTCAAGGTAATCATAGAATATATACCATCACATGTAGAAATTCCCGGTAACGATAAAGCCGACGAACTGGCTAAATCAGCTCTTTCACTTCCGGAAATACTACTTCCGGTTAAAGTATCAAAAACGGAAGTATACTCCCTAATTAATAAAGCCATTAAAACCAAATGGGAAAAACGATGGAAAAATTTAGAACAAAGCAATCATCTCAGAGAAATTATAGATACACCTAATTTAAAACCAATTATGTACGGTAAAAGTATAACAGAGGATAAGGCTATTACAAGAATTAGATTAGGAACAACAAAACTAAGAGGCGAAATTAGCCAAATAATCAGAAATATATCCCCAAATTGTAATCAATGCAACTCGGACATACCAGAAACATTAAATCATATACTATTGGAATGTCCAGCCTATTCTAATGAACGGACGGTTTTTAAAAATGCCTTAACAAAATTAAAATTAAAAACACACAATACCAAATCATTATTTCTTAAATCCCAAGATGAAAGGTCTATATATCGTTAAATTTCTACGTCAAATTAATAAGATCAACGAAATCTAAAAAGTACATGGAATCAATAAGATTTACCTCCCTTTAACCAGTAACTGCAAGTGACTACAGCAAAATTACACCATTACTAAGAACTTTATATACCCTGCAGGAGGGAGTCACTTGCATATAAAATTACGGGTGGGTGCAGGGTCAAATGTTGAATAGAAATAAGTTTACTAAATATAATTAAATATAGCAACTTATAATCTTTAACTTCCCCGTCCCCTCCGCCCCACATAAGGCAATAATTACATGTAATAAGACAGTACAAGTTAGGACCTTTTTCGTTTAGGGAAGGACTGTTAGAATATATCATGAGTATTGGTTCCCTTCCCTCACGATATAACCCCGCAGGGTTGATATGTGTTGAAGGGGTGTCCTTGGTGTTTCGGAACCCATACTTGTTAGGCAGGGCCTAAGGAATAAGTCGGCCACGCTTGATGGTAATATAGCCGGACCAACTTATTTAACACAGTCTAAACCCCTACTCGATATAATATAGGATTAATTTAATTAATAGCAGCCTCAACTGACACCCGAAATCAGGGGTATCACAACGTCTTTGTTCTGGTCTCAGGCGGGGAGTCCGGCCACCCGACGTGGCTCCTGTGATACTTCCGGTTCCGGTAGAAACTAGACCCACATAAGCACAATTACTTAAATACAGATAATACAGAATTTTATAACTAGAATCACAAAAGAAAAGTACGGACTTTATATCTAAAGTAATAATACACTATTAGTCTAGGTTTAACGTTCTATTCTAAACACAACTCCCATAATAGTACGATAAGTCGTATACCGGTAAGGGAGGTACCACAACGTCTTTGTTCTGGTCTCAGGCGGGGAGTCCGGCCACCCGACGTGGCTCCTGTGGTGCCCCCCGGACCCGGCAATGGCTATATCAATCTATAACGTAAATATACAAAACCGCAGAACCCGACCATACAACCACACAAAACAGAATTTACCCCCTTTTTAAATCAATAATGTAGTACCCACTGGAAAAGGGAGTACTACAACGTCTTTGTTCTGGTCTCAGGCTGGGAGTCCGGCCACCCGACGTGGCTCCTGTAGTACTTCCGGTTCCGGCGGTGCTATTGAATTAAATCTAACAAAATTAATAAAACACATACTACTCAGGTTAATTTATAACCCCACAAATCCCCCCCCAACACACACACCCCGGAGGACCAGGATTAGGAATAATAAGGGAAAGGTTTGCGTTTGTATTCAAGACATCTGTGATAACTTTTTATTAAGATTGGTGGCCTTTAAGAAGGCCGTTTTGCGTGGTAAACCACAAACTACCGTGGTAGTTTACGGGCGGTCAAATAGCAGGGGCGGATGGTCCCGTGGCGGTTCCCCATGGCGGCGTAACACCCATTCGGCAACTGGTACAACTTCTGGACTGATGCTAAGTAGTCCCTGACCTTCAGACTTAGTACTACCTCCCGATGCTGACGAAGGCTTGAGGGCTGGTGAGCGAAATGTACGTATCGTCTCGACATGGGGCGCAGACCCTTCTCCCGTATCCGGTTCCAGGACTCTATGGTAGTAGCATGTCGACAATAGGTAACAGTAGCGGCGTCGGTAACAAGCTCAGCCAAATGGTCTATGTTAACATCGGTGACGCTGTGCCCGGCCCCAGCCCTCATCTTCTCTCCACAGGGGGACAGGAATAACCGCTTCTTGTCCGCTGGCAGGTCGACTATGGAGTTTAATGTAGGACGTGTCAGATGGAAATATTCTGAGAGATGCTGAAGTGTCACGTATCCGGCGGAGTCGCGTGGGGCAGCAGGATCGTGTCGCAGGTAGTAGACCAGTCGGCGTGATAAGGATTCCATGGTGAATGATTTTGACATTTTTTTTTTTTTTTGAGCTTAACGTCCTTGTTCCGGTTATAACCGAGCCTAGGACACTAAGGGGGAGGGGGCTGGTAGGGCCGAGGCTTTAGGGTGTGCAATTTCGCTTTTTAGTAATCACCAAACAGGTCTAATATGGGGAGGACAGATCTGACTAAATCTATACCCTAACGTCTAAAAAAAAAAAAAAAAAAAAAAACTGGGGAAATTTTGGACTGTCACAGAAACGCCTAGTCCTACTCTAGTCTCACTTTATATTTCCCTAATATAAACCTATGCTCTGTGGCGGCTAGCAGTTAGCCTTCTCTTTTTCGAAAACCAGCAGAGGTTCTTTAACGTGCACGGCGTGACTCACTGTACACCGGGCCCCCGTTTAACGTCCCTTCCGAAGGACAAGAAGTTTTAGAAGATAGCGGGAGAGAGTGTATGGGAAAGTCGGAAATTGGAAAATAGGTTTAGCTTGTTAGCTGGTGTAGGTTTGTTATTTGTAGATGGGATTACTAGCCACCATTTGACAAGGTTAGTCATGCTGGTCTAGAGTGGATTTTAAAAGTGGGGAACTGTGTTATTAAGTTCAGTTATGAGAGTGGATGTGATGGGGTGATGTAAAGAATGTGCTGGAATTGGGTTAGCGTAGATTTTTGGGATTAGTGAGAATTAATGTGAATTATTATACAATCGATGTCGTTCGGGAGACTGTAGATTACTGTGTATAATCGTCTACATGCCTACCCTACTAGAACAGGGATTTGTATATTAAAAGGTGGAAGGTAGAGTGGAAGAGATTTTGTAAAGGTTGTTGGCTTTGGGTCTCGGCCCAGGTGTATGTTGTATTTATGTAGGTGATGTTTTTGTGTATGTATGTGGTGTTGTGGTAATGGTTTAAAAAAAAGGGGGGGGGGAATCTTACTGTTTTTCTACAATGTCCCCTGCTAAGGGATGTGGTGTGTGTTATTGGCATGTATTAAAGGGTATTGTTGGTATGTGTGAGGTGGTGAAATTATAGTCCTGTGTCCAGTGTTGAATACACCTCCCTGTAAAGTCAATTACAGAGGGCTGTGTATCCTGGTTTCCCTACCTACCATAGGTTACTGACCACCCATTGGGGACATGTAGATTCGAATACGTCCACTGTTTATCCAGTTATAGTAAGCAGTGGTTGTACGATCTACAAGTAGTACCTATTTGTGTTTTTATTCTATACTGGACGTAGACTCATAATTACGTATATTGCGTGTGTGTGTGTGTGTGTGTGTTTTGATTTTTGTTTTTTTAATATATATAATTATATCGCTTTCCTAGATTTTATCAATATAATCAATATCCGTTAGATAGGAGGTTAATTGGTCGAATACATATTTTCTATGTTGTTTTGGAGGGTTGAGTACTATATAACTGAGGTTGGATCTTAACATTGCGTTCGATGGAATAGAGCCAGTTATTAGTTAATTTCGACCAATTTTCCTGCCTTATCAATTGAGTTTTGTCATTGATTATACTGACGACCTCTGATACACTAAGTCTATATTTAGATGAACATCACGTGACCCTAAGGCTGCTCTAGCGAGTTGATCTGCTATCTCGTTACCTAAAATGTCGACATGAGATGGAATCCATTCGAATTTTAGATCTATTCCTAATTGATCGATCTCGGTGATCATATAATGAATTGCATTAAGCAGTTTAGGTCTACTGCTATTTCCAGTTGTCAAGGATTGTAAGGAGCTGAGGGAGTCCGATAGAATGACTACTCCTTCAAATTTGGTGTGGTTTTTCTTAATACCTAGTAATTGTAATTTGAATAGCCATGAGTTCAGCTGTGTAGACCGAGGCTCTGTCACTTAGTCGAAGAGATTTTCTGATGTTATATGTATCGTTATATATACCTATCCCTACTCTATCATTGGTTGGATTTTTAGAGCCATCGGTATAAAATTTAACGAAGTTGTAATATTTCTTATCTATCAACTCTAATGCTAGGTGTTTTGCGCCTATCGGGTCGTGGTATGATTTTGACATTTTTTTTTTTTTTTTTTAGTATATTTCTTATCTATCAACTCTAATGCTAGGTGTTTTGCGCCTATCGGGTCGTGGTATGATTTTGACAAGTTAACCATACCCTAGTTATACCCTCCCGTTAAAACAAACAACCAATCAGTATCAAGCTTACATCAAGACCCCGGGTAGGGGGTGTCTTCACTCAAGGCCTCTAAATACCATACATACGATATAATAAAATTCAATTATATAATAAGTACTATACATTTATATATGGAAACTCCTATTACACCAATCTCTCGTATTTAGGTTTATTAATAAAAATTCTTCATCATCGCCCAACATAGTAATATCTAAATATAAATAATCAAAATTAATTTATCTTGGTGTTATCATTAAACTAATTTGAATATTAATAGATTTTCTATTATACGAACATAATATAAATTTAGACCAAAACAATCTATATATTTAACACCATATTTACATACGATCATACGATCGTAAACGAGTCCTTAATTTTCATACTATATATGGCAACTATATTGTATTTTTAAATATGACCCATTTTTTTATGCGTTTCTCGAGCGTCCATGAGGACTTTTTGAGGGAATGGGGTGGCCCTAAAAAGGGCCTTTTGTATGGGTAATTGACAGGTTCATCGGCGTCGAATCACAGACCGGATGCGCCGGTAATAGATCTCCATCCCCCTAGGATTAAGGTGGACCCCATCGGCGGCGAAGTGCTGGGGATACGTCAGATCGCTCATGGTGATACTGTTAGGTCCCAAGGCCTTGCGCATCCACGTGTTTATGATGTTACGGCTTCGTCGGTACATGGATTGAGTTAGTCCGGGAACCTTTGTCAAACCATGACGGGGCAATACTTCCAGGAACATCACGCGGGCTCCGGTGCTTTCCAGTTCCCTGACTAGTTCCTTTAGGGCGTCGATGATGATCCTAGGATGGCGGGTGGTGGAAATATCATCCGCTCCGAGGTGTAGGATGTAAAGGTCGGCGGGCTGGTTCTTCAAATCTTGAATCATACCGTGGGTTACGGAAGTAACGCGTAAACCCCCCTTGCCGATGAAGGTGGAAGTCCAAGGCTCGTCGAAGGGGTGTTGTCGATGATAATCGGCCAAACGCCGGATAAAGCTGCTACCGAAATATACAACTCTCATGTTGAATAATGATAAACCTATAACCTAAAGTCCAATATATACCCAACGTGAGTAATTACCATATGCCATAATATGTGTTCACAACGTACATACATATATACCGCGTGTTAACTGCTCTCACCGAGCCTCGGTACCGCCTTTAACGGCCCGATTAAAAGGTCGCCCATCGTCAGTCTTAAAAACACACCCAAGCCCCCACGCATAACAACTCACTCAATAAAAACACCGTTACCAATAATTAAACAAATCAAATAAAAACAAAACAAATAATGACCCTATTATACAAATTAGGTAAGCTATAATAAGGGATTGGATATTTTATGAATGAAGCACAAAATTCAGTATAAAAGCAAAAGACTAGCCTCGCTCCCATCCCACCCATCATCCCTCTAGATACATAAGGAACGTAGTATAGAACGAATGGAAGACAACTCGCCCAATATAGGTAAACCCCAGCACATTTACTCTAGGATCCCCTTACTGCCCCTATCATAACCATTAACAAGCACTTTCATTATAAAAATTAAAAATGTCGAGTGGAACAATAGTTGATGGCTTGGAGTGGTATATTGTGAACGAGGACATTTGTGTAGAATTGAAAGAGCATCGGAAGGAGGAAGCACAAGTCAAGAGATATGATTGGACAACAAAAATAAATTGCACCTGCACTAATTACTAACACTAATATACAGTCCGTCGGATGGGACTTAAAAATGTCGGGTCCCGTGTGAAGGAGGGGCCACCTTTGCACGCTAAAGATCCCCCTGAACTTTTCGTAAAAGAGAAGGCTTAT
Source organism: Ylistrum balloti (assembly GCF_031769215.1). NCBI lineage: Eukaryota > Metazoa > Mollusca > Bivalvia > Pectinida > Pectinidae > Ylistrum > Ylistrum balloti. The sequence continues at coordinate 5,925 of NW_026782936.1, read as the reverse complement.
TGCAAGCCGGTTCAGGGGCTCTAGCTAGACTAGTAGGTAAGATAAAAGTTAGGGATAATGTCATTTTTGGACAGACCTTCCAAATTATATTTTTATTTGATTCCCGCGGAATCAACGCGTGTAGAATAGGAATTCACCAGATTAAGTGCGCTATGCACAACTTTTTCAGTAACATATCATGAAGGCTAGCACAGGTACCAGTATAGGCTAGAAACTACTATATAACCTTGATGATTTAATTAAGACCATAAAACTAAATAGGATAGCATCAGAATTAAAAATTATAAGTGCACCTCAATTAAACAGGTTCCTCAAACCTTTTATATCTAAATAAATCCCCAGGGCCAGCGCCTCCGGGCAGCCGTAAGACCCTCATGATTGGCTCATTAAGTCAATCACCCCTATCTAGAGGTGACACAACATTTGGAATAATAACATAGACCATAAAAGGATCCCCCAAATAATTCCCTTATCATCCCCACCTCCTCTCCAAGTCCAGACGGAACGCGCAGCGAAGATAACCGGATCACCGGAAGCAGACCATAGGTCGCACCATCGGTTAATGACTTTTTAGGCCCCCCAAGTCGCCTTCCAAATTTATAGCTACGCGTCGCTAAGTTAGGAGTTAGGTAAAGGCGACGCCCCCTCTCTACCTCCCTTTCCTTTTCTGTCTTCTACATACTGTACCCTTTCTACTCACTCCTATCTTTTCTCGTCCTTTGAAAGGCCGAAAGGCCATAATAGAGGACGCTAATCTCTTAATAATAATAATAATAAAGGTCCATAGTCATAGGTCAGACGTGTTCGCCGCCAGCCAAGCCGACAGCCCAGCCGCCAGCCCAGTAGAAGATCAAGATTCCCGGACTAGGACAGGTAATTAGCTAGGTTTAGAATAAATTAGGACAACTAGGTTAGATAAGCTTGAAGCTTTACATATCACTAAGTGATAATAGTTGCTAGTTAGTCACAATATATATATATAGTACTCAGTACATTATATATATTACTTAGCGTAGCATAGTATAGACATATCACAAATGTGATATTAGGGCATAGCATCTTTTTCAGACAGGAAGATATTAGACAAATTAGTATAGGATAGTTTTAGGATAAATCCAAAGGAAGACGGGAAAGACGGGAAGGAAGACCCAGGACTTACGTATGGTGTTGTGTAAAAGTTGTGTTTATTCATTGTGTAGTGTATTGTGTTGTGGATTTTTCTGTGTATCCCTGGAGTATTTTGTTAGCGACACATCTTGAATAGTGAACTTTCCGGTGTATTCTGTGTATTCTGTGTTCCCATTTTCTTCTGATTCTTTTGGCCGTATCACATTCCGAATTCCACCAGGGATTATGTTTTCTCTCCTTAACTTTGCCCGAAATTCGAGGTATTGTTTTATGTGCTATTTTAACTACACTAGATGTCAATTTTTCATTGTATTTATCGATGTCTAGGTCGAATATTCCATCTTTATTTAATTGGTTACATGAAGATTTGAACTCTGTCCAGTTTGCCTTTTCAAATATCCATCTAGGGGGAAATTGAATTTTGTTTTTAATCGGTTGAAAGTTAAATTTAGATAAAATAGGGTAATGATCTGAACCTAATGTACTATTACCCACAACCCATGAATCTAATTTGGTTGCTAGTTCTGGAGATGATAGGGTTAAATCTAGCACTGAGGTTTTCCCGTTCTTTTCATTGATCCGGGTACCTTGATCTGGGTCGTTTAATACTATGAGATCTTGGTCATTTATCCAATCCTCTAATAATTGTCCCCTTTCACAGTCATGGTTACTACCCCATAGAGAGTTATGGGCATTAAAATCGCCTGAAATGATGTGATGTCTATAATTTTGAAGGATGGACGTAACATAATCTAGATCTGATTGATTTAACTTTAATGATGGACTAATGTATATATTGAAAATGGCATATATATCTTTATCAGAGTGAATCTCCACCCCTATAATCTGTATGTTTTCGGGGGCTTGAATTTTGATATTTCTATATGCTATATCGTTTTTGATGTATATAGCTTGGCCGAAAACTCCGTCGTGTGTTTTGATTGGTTCAAAATAACCTGTTAATTTAGGATATTTATGCTTAAGGCTAATTTTAGTTTCTTGAATCAGTAAAATATCAATGTTTCTGTCGACATCTAGTAGGTGTCTTAAGTTGCTTAGGTTAGGTTTAAGACCACGGGCGTTCCAGCTGAGAACAGATAGCCCTCCCGTGGTCTTTTTACCAGCTATCTGTGTATTAGTCATGATTATTTAATTGTTTGTTTTAAGAGTGGGGGGGGGATTGTTAATGTGTTTGGGTTAGGGGGTTTATTGTTTACGTGTTTTCTTTTGAGACCTGGTGTTGGCCCTGTAGAGACTTTCGGGGGTTTGAGGGGTAAAAGGGATTCTGCGTTTGGATTTTTTCTTTTTAACAATTGTAGAAGGGGGGATGATTGATTGAAGGATGTAGTGTGATTGGGGGGTGTCAATTGTTTATCAAAGTTGGGGGTGTTAGGGGTCGAGGGTTCACCCTCTGAGTCTGTGTCAGTGGGGGAGGCGGGCATGTGTTCAAGTTTTGAGGTATCGGCTGATCTTAGTGTAGTAGGGATATACTCTAGTTCCTTAAGTGCTGTATGTTTCATAGTGGAAATCTTTGTTTTTCATAAAAAAGTTCGTTACAGATTTTTTCTTTAGAAAACCATGTTTTACTAGAATTAGAAAATAAGAAGAGAAATATATAGTTTTAAGAATTTGAAATATTCAGAAACAGAAAGTATGTAGTACAAGTTTATCAAGAGTGTCAGGTTTACAATATGTGCTTGTCAGCACTTAAGCATTACATAGTTTTCTTTGATATGTGTGATAAGATTTTACCCACGCTGTAAGACATTAGCTTTGTCTAGTTAACGAACAAAGAACATATACATAGTTTATGTAATTTTATTTACTCTATGGTCACTGGAAGAAAACACCTGTATGTCCTGGTTTACCTTCCTTTGTTCCTGTAAAGTCATTTAATGGCATTTACAACTTACCTGTAATCTCACCTGGTCAGTTAATTGTCTGACAGTCGTGTCAGGTATTGAGTGCCAATTAGCGACAGTACGGGTAGATGCGTGCGCGTCATATCAACGTAAACTAGTTAGTTTTTATTGTTTGAGCAATAATTACGATCTGACCAATCAGTTCAGAGATGGACATGAAACTGACCAATCAGAATGCAGAGATCCTTCGGTCAGTCTGTTTAGATTTTGGTATCACTGCCCAGCTCTTCACTCAGAGCTTGGACGAAGAATAAACGACAACAAAATCTTAAACAGCTGTCCATTTTATATTACAGGTAAGCAACTTTGTATTTTACTTTTCATATGTACTTGTATCCATTGTCAATTCAAGTTTGAATTTATTCACAAATATCGTTTAATACTTTTTATTTCAAAAGTTGTTTCTTTGACTCTAAGTGTAAGTTGTGTATGATTTGTTAAATGTTGTATATAGTTTGTTGTGTATGTATTCATGTCTCAGTCATCCATACAAAAGAAATTGTTGATTCAAAAACAGGCAAAGTTTCTCTTTATATTTGTAATAGCAACTTCCTCTATTTATACGTAATTGTATGGTGATTAATCCAACATTTGTATTTATAGAGACAAGAATGATTATTTTCCATTAAGGTAAAATTTACCTTGTATTTCACTATTATTGTCTAGAGCGCACAGAGCTTAGTGTCGCGTAACCTTATTGAATCAAGTTTAGCTAGAGTTATCTCCCATGTGAGATTGCAACTAAAAAAAGTTTGAAAACATGGAGTGACTGCAGACAGTTTAAAATGCATACAAATCACTTCATAAATCATGTTCTATTGGTTGGATTTGAGATTCATCATTCCGCCAACTCCAGGTAACGTTGTATGTTACTTTATTGTTGTAAAGTGATATGTACCTAGATCTTAGTCTTTGCATTTACATGTATATTGTCAGCCGACAAAGATTTGTTTCTTTTTATGTTTGATTTTCACTGACATGAAAATCATTGTGATTTCTTGTAAATATCCAGAATAAGTATCGAATTGTTTTTGTATCAGTCTTGTTTGATCAATAAGACTGCATAGTTAGAACATGCTAAGGTTTAAGTCATTGTTTACATTCGATGTCAAGTTCAGAATAGTTTGTGACCATCACAACCGGAAGTAACAATAGTGAAGTGAAAGTAGAAGTTTTTAATGTAAATAACAGATTGTTTAACCTTAATATTGTGCCCAGCTTACTTCAGTCATTTACTACATTCATTTCCTATATGAATTAGTTTCAAATTAATGTGTTCATTGTTAATTCTCAGATTTATTTTCATGTGTATCATTTACAAATTATATGTACTAGTGTAGGTTGGTTATTCAGTTATCTTTCTAGGCATTGTTTACTTTTCACAAGCCAAGCAGAATAAGACTTTATCATTAGCTAATATTTCCCATATTCCCCAAACATCATCAGATCTTAAAGTATTTCAATACAATACATGTTCATTATAGTAAGTCATTATTGTGTAGTTCAGTTTTCAATGATTGTAACTCTTTATTGATAGGATATCAACTGTATCCCTATATCAATATCAATTATGATGTGTTTTACTGTGAAACTGTAATATTGTATTGTACATATCAATTTATATTGTTTATATTTTATAACATGTAAATAGCTCTTCACTCAGAGCTTGGACGAAGAATAAACGACAACAAAATCTTAAACAGCTGTCCATTTTATATTACAGAAAAAAAAAATAAAAAAAAACCCACATGAAATATCTATGGTGTTGTTAGGGGGGAGTTTGCTGGAGTTGATGTGTGTCGTTGATTTTCATTTTGGTTGATTAGATTAGACTTTTCAAATAAACTAAAATTTTGCTTGTCGCTCTGGTCACGTTTTGGTTTAAGTTCTCGGATGGTGTCTGTTTGATGTCGAATTGAAGTTTGAAGCATGATTTTGTATGGAATGTTTGGGTGTGTGATTTTCCTTTAACGGTTTCAGCATATGTAACAGGTGTTTGTGGTGTGGCGTTGGAGACCTTAACTTTCCTAGGGATGTCTGTATGCGTGGTTTGGGGAGGGTTGTATGGGGCGACCTGGAAGGTGCGTTGTCCGTATCTGATGTTAGTGGGGGGGGGGGGGGGGTGAGGGGGCCACGAAATGTAGGAGAACGGTTGTGGTGGCTTTGCCTTTCCTGTTCATGAACCTAGCAGCTCTCTCTACGTAAGGGCTTAAGAAGAATTTCATATGCACAAAAGTCGGGATCGAATATATTACTCCTAGGCTCCCGGAGGGTGAGTTTGGGTAGTATCTGGGCCTGACTGTTTTTTTGTTGTTTTTCTTATGACTAGGTTTCTGGGGCGGTTTGTTATGGCCTAGCGAACGATTTGACTTGTGGGGTTTAAATTGTAGCCCCCCTACTTCATGGATACTAAGGGCCCCCCTTAGAGTTATCAAAGTAGTGCATATCAGGAGAATGACTCCTGAGGGCAGGAATTGGGGGGGGGGGGTTAAGCCCCGCCCCGGCCTGTTGGATATCCCCTGTTACCTTTTTCCTGTCAATATTTTTGTAGGGTCTTAAGTCCCCGTTTTTAGGGGCGGGTTTTAAAACTACTACTGTCATGATGTTATTCAGATTACTGACGAAAATATGGGAAGATATATAAGAAAAGGGGACTTACTATCCTAATGGTATGGCTTATACCTGGGAGGGGTGTTCTAAGAATAAGGGGAGTATAGTCTAATTGACAGTATTATCAGTATACAGTATTATGAGGGGAGGAATTTGTTAATAATTTGGTTAGTGGCCTACTTGTTCGTTGTTTTGTGCTGTACTTGACGTAGGTCCAGTAGAGGTCGGGTACACAGAATACACAGAATACACCGGAAAGTTCACT
>NW_026782935.1:0-87162 GCF_031769215.1 Ylistrum balloti | reverse complement strand
TAAGAACTTGTTGCTGTATTAACGAAGGAATAATCCATTATTGCTTGTTGCTACTCGTCGACTTTCATTCACTTCCCTTTATTGCCCGTTACTTCCTGTTACTTTCTGATACTTTCCTATATTGCTTTTTACTACTAATTTTCCCTTTCGGTTATGCTCCTTTTATTGCCTTTTAATAATTGTTTTTCTTTCCAGTTTCGTTTTTCTCTTAATTCTGTAAGAACTGTTTACCCTTTTTGCCTGTTATTACTAGTTGATCCACACTCAGTTACTTTCCTAATTGCATGTACTACTTGTCCCTTAACTTTGTTATTTCCCTGTATTGCATGTTACTACTTGTTAATACATTTTCAGTTACTAGTAGTTACTTGATTATCAATTTTTCATATTATTGCATGTCACTACTTGTTAACCTCTTTTCAGTTACAACTATTTACTTGATTTTCAGTTCTTCCTATTATTGTTTGTTACCACTTGTTATTTAACTTTGTTATTTCCCTGTATTGCTTGTTACTGCTTGTTAATCCATTTCCAGTTACTACTAATTACTTGATTTTCATTTCTTCCTATTATTGCTTGTTACTACTTGTTACTTTACTTTGTTATTTCTCTGTATTGCTTGTTACCACTTGTTAATCCATTTCCAGTTACTACTAATTACTTGATTTTTAGTTCTTCCTATCATTGTTTGTTACTACGTGTTACTTTACTTTTAGTTTGTTTCCTTTATTGCATATAAGTATTTGCCACTTTTCCAGTTACTTAACTTCTCTAATCTGAAAAGACTTGTTACCATATATTCAGTAACTTTCCTTATCACTGTCAGTACTTGTAACTTGAGTTGTATATGTTACTTTTCTTTATTGCCTGTACTACTTGTTTGTTAACTTTATTATTTTCCTGTATATCATGTTACTACTTGTTGCTCCATTTTACTCCCATTTACTGACTGTTTCTATTTGTTACTCAACGTTTAGTGTTTCTTTCATTTATTGCCTGTTACTACTTGTGATTCGTTCCAGTTACTTTGCATATCTGTAAAAACTTTACTCTACACTTCAGGTTATTTCCTTTTTTGTCTGTACTACTTTGTTTCTTAATTTTGTTACTTTGCTGTACCTACTTGATACTCCTCTTGCAGTAACTTCTCTTTCTTGGCTTGCACTACTTGTTACCTGTCTTTCAGTTCCTCCTATAATTTATTGTTACTCTTTGTTACTGTATTAATTGTTACTTTCCTTTCTTGCCTGTTACTGTTTGTTACTATTTCCAGTTACATTGCTTTCATTTATTGTTGTCAGAAGTTTTTGCACTACTTTACTTTATTGGCGGTTAATACTCGTTACTCCACTTTAAGCTTTATGTTAATTCCCTTTTTGCCTGTTGCTACTTGTAACTTTTAGTAACTTTTCTTTACTGCCTGTTACTACTTGTTACCTTACTTTCTGTTACTTTCATTGATCACATGGTATTATTTACTTAATTGTCAGTCACATTACTTTGTTGCCTGTTACTACTTGTTACTCTACTTTCAGTGTTCCCCTGTAATGTATGTTACTGTTTGTTCCTTAGCTTTCAGTTATTTTCCTTTTATTACCTCTAACTAATTGCTCCACTTTCAGGTTATTTCCTTTGTTTTTACTACTTGTTCCTTAACTTCATAACTTTCCTGTATTGCATGTAACTACTTGTTACTCCACTTTCAGTTTCTTTCCTCTTTTATACCTCCTGCTACTTGTAACTTCACTTTCAGCTGAGTTCATATATTTCCCACTTGTTACTGCATTTTCAGTGACATTTATTTATCAACTGTTACTACTTGATACTCTACTTTCACTCTTACTTTCTGTTGTTGCCTGTTACTACCTGTTACATTACTCTGTAACAGTAAATACCTTTATTTCATTTTCTTTTGAATTACAGATTATATAACTAGGAAACTGATTGAAAAAACCAGGAAGAAAGTCTGAGTATGTTTGCCTGCATGTCCTCACTGCCCCAAGAAACATGTATATCTGTTTGTATTTACTTAAATAGATTTTATATTTAACATTTTTTAGTATATTGTAATCTGTATGGAAACTTAAAAAAGGAGATCATTCCATATAACTACAATTTGTTTTAGAATTTTCATCAATGCATTATCATTGACTTATGATCCATTAAATCAATATAAAATTACCGATTTTATTTATTGTATTTAGAGAAAAATGCCTGAAGATGTACATAATTGTACTTGTTGGATCTTTATTTTGACAATATCACTTTCCCCCAGCCCCACCCCTGCCCATTCTTCTTTCTTGCCAAAAAACCTGTATCATTGTAAGTATATATTGTCAATTGCTTTGATTTTATTCGATTTTCATTGTATTTTGAAATCTATGGAATAAAAGAATGGAATTGTGTGTATGTTATGTATATTCAAAACGTGTTAACCTATCAACAGACAAGCACGAAACGTATCATTATCAAAATTATAATGAAAAAATAAAAGATAAAAACAAAATGAAATATATCCTTATATTACTTTTAGATTGTTTACATGAATAAGTTGTGAAGATATTACCTTTTTTGCAGATTGTTAAGTATTAAAGTAGATTAAAATGTGAATTAAATCTAGTTTCTTTTCATGTAGAAGAAACATGGAGTAGCTAGTGATGTCAATGAACCTGATCCTGTGATGTGGACACAAGCAGCAGTGACTTCATGATATTTGGGAGGACTAATTAACTGACAATCATTGAAATACAAGAGGACAGGGTACCAAGGAGGATTTTGTATACACATATGTGACTCTATGGATTATATCTAACATTTTCAACACCAGTTTCGTGCAGGTTTTAATAGTAACACTGGAGAACATTTATATTCTTGATGTTACCTAGTTATATTCCAAAAGACATCATGTCATAATTCCTTTCATAAAACAAATAAAATTATCTGTAAATTTTACCTGTTCATTATTCGAAAAGAATGTATGTAGATCCCATAAAAATCATAGCAGCCATAAGGCATTTGTATATTTTGTTTATTTAATTCAAATTATTGTTGTTTTTTTAATTGTTTCTATTGTCATCGATTCTTTCAATCTATACCTACTTTGCTTCCCTGCTACATTTGCTTCTATGTTGTATGTTACTGTTTGAAAAATTATTTAAAATATACATTCATGGCTGTATAAGAAAATAGCTAACTGCGTAGGTAGATAATGTAACAATTCCATTATTGTTCTAATCCAGTTAGCTGTATACGTAGATAATGTAATAATTCCATGATTGTTCTAATCCAGCTAGCTGTATAGGTATATAACAAAACAACTCCATGATTGTTCTTATCCAGCTAGCTGCATAGGTATATAACAAAACAACTCCATGATTGTTCTAATCCAGCTAGCTGTATACGTAGATAAGTTGATGATTCCATGATTGTTCTAATTCAGCTAGCTGCATAGGTAGATAATGTAACAATGCCATGATTGTTCTTATCCAGCTAGCTGCATAGGTAGATACTGTAACAATGCCATGATTGTTCTAATCCAGCTAGCTGTATAAGTAGATACTGTAACAATGTCATGATTGTTCTAATCCAGCTAGCTGTATAAGTGGATAAGATGATGATTCCGTGATTTTTCTAATCCAGCTAACTGTATAGGTATATAACAACACAATTCCATGGTTGCATTAGTCCAACTAGCTGTAAAAACACTCCTCTAACCTTACAATTACATGAAGGTTGGCTATGATACACTTGTACATAGATGGATAATTATATATACAGGAAATGTAGTAAGTTGCCATTGATTGCTTCATCAGAAAAAATCACATATCATGAGGAAATGAAACCAAATTAATGAAACATCTTCAACATCCAAGAGTGTTGCTCTCAATATTAGGTGAATTGTGTACTCTGTATCTTTGGAATATGTAAAGCAAAAAGTAACATTAAATTATCATAGCTAGTGACCAGCTTACAAAACATTTCAAGAAAGGCCCATCACATTTCATCTAGAGCAACTTGGAGGAAATTGTAAACTTCTTGCCTAATGACACAGGATGTTCAATGATAATTGGAACCACTCCAGGAACCTTGGGTCTTTAACTGAGGTGTATAGCACCAGATAAATTTAATGATCAACTGGAGACACCAAAGTGAAAAAACTACCATATCATGACTGTACATTAGCACATATGTCTATCTATACTCCAACATTACCACAAACTCACAAAAATACATGTACATTTCAAAATCATGTGAAGACCTTACATTTAGGTAGAATTCACTACTAATACTTATTTGTAAATCAACACTAAAATGTCAGTTTTCTTCAACAGAAAAATCAGGGACAAAATTTATTACTGTTGCACAAATGAACTTGTACAATTTTTCCACATTAATTCAACCCAAAAGAACTACATACAGACTGTACCAACTTACAAATTGCAAAATGTACAAGTTCACCCACACTCTGACCACTCAAAAGAAAATCATACAAAATCTTTAGTATGATTTGTATTGTTATAGACCATCCCCTACCCAGTGGTACAAAAAGACACTACAGCATTATTTTGATAAAGATTGGAGACATAGTGACCAAATAATCAAACAAAATTGTAGTCAGAAATTTGTTTGCAAAAATTTCAAACCATTAGTTTCTGATAGTGGCAGTGTAATCGTTAGTTTTCTTCTCTGTGTTTTTGCATTATTACAGTTAAGAAAACATTTCATGCATTAATGCAATATTCATATTAACACAAGTATTTGTTATAAACAGAATCATCTGATTATAAACAACAATAGTAATTTCCATATTGAAAAAAAAAATTATGACCGATATTTTTGTTTCAGCAGATTTCACTTAACCATTAAAATGGTAGTGTAGCCTTTCATTTAATTTCTATAGCATTTCTACTTGCTATAATTTTTTCTAAGATTTAGAGGCAATACGAACAATATCAACAGCTAAAAGTCCCTGTTTGAGACACACCTGTCAGTACAGAACAATTTTATCCTTCAATTTTTTATGGTGCAATGGCCTGAATACATTTATTTCATCTTAACAGTTAACATGTGTACATTACGTATAAAAAACTGGAAAAGGCTAAAAAGATTTTTTATATAACTTTACACAATACAAAACTACCCTGAACCACTGTATTTCATACTTTCAAAAACGGTAAAGTATATCTGTTCAACAAGATAATGAAATAAACATTTACTTCATAGCACAAATGCAAACTTCAAACTGAAAAACAAACCTAGACTGCATTGTTCTGCTGAAAATGAATGTGCCTTTCCCAATTTGGTTTAGATTACTCTATTTGAAAACATGCAATGATGTCAACTTTCCCAACTGCAATCTCAGATGCACACAGAATTGGAGCCTCAGCATCAGTAATAAATAGCTGAAGCTGGTTGAAGTACAATCCTGCTTGATGGACATGTAGACCTTCGTTCAAGTATTGTCTGCTATAAGTATGGAATGATGTCATGAAAAATGTCAAAAAGTGATCAGAAGTGTGAATCCCATCATCAGGACAGGACATTGGGATAACAACTGCATTAAAATTGTTCTAAAAGCTATAAAAAATAGCCTTTCATTATTTGATTTTGATCACCAAAACTTTATCAAGTATACAATATAGAATTTGATGATATTATCCCATGATTATGATATAAACTGAATTTGTGAAGTTGAAGTCTCAAGATGATCTTGATGTTTGTTTGCTTTGATTTTTTTTATTTTTTCCCTTTTACCTAGACCGAGGACCACCTGTGTATAGAGATCACCTCTATTGAGAGACCACTTGTGTGAACAGACCACTTACTAGTCCACTTCATGTTAAGTTTGAGCACTACACTGTCATAGTACTGATTCAAAGTCAACGAAAAACTTGTAATTAAAGTAACACTAAAACACATCATATTTCCATACCTACAAGACAATTGTACACTTCACAGAATTTTGTTTCTTTGTAATGTTAACTGGACTTTGGATATGCTGGGGATTTTTTGGTTAGTCCTGAACCAAATTTAATAAAATTTTACATAAAATTAGGAATTCTATGCTCCTCACCCACAGAGCTCTAAGTAGGGGACTGAAATTTATCAAATTGATTCAAATTTCAGGGATGGAAGGATTAAAGATGATTTACTAAAACGTGAACTTTTTGCCCTTAGAGTTTCACATTTCCCCTTGGGAAGGAATTTACTACAATTTATATAGGAGTATTATCTTTATCTTCTTCTGCCTTTCTCTGTATTTCTGTTCAAGTTATAGCATCTCTGTATTATCTATAAATTCCTGGTACAAACAAGAAAATTGGTCATATCATTGAATATCATGACATTATTGCCAATTATGATGTTCAGGGTCTCCAACCCACAATATGACAATGGGAGAATGGAAATCATTTTCAAAATTCTCCTCTTTGTAATAAAATCAACATGACGCTGTAATTGAACTATTAACTGAGGTAGATGATTAATGACCCTGGTGTCTTATTTTATAACAGACAGGTTTGACAAGTCACCATCAAAATATTACATAACTGATTTAGACACATTTATCTTACAAATATCTTTTACTTTAGAGATTTTCCAGTCAAATTGAAAATTCAAAAAGGATTTTTTTCAAATAGGATATACAAATCTAGAAGAAATCAAATTAAATCTGTGCATTTTCCCCTCTGACCTTCAGCAAACTCATACATGAAACTACTACCCATTGTGCTTCTTAAGCTAACAGTTATTGTATAAACATTTTCCTATATTTTCCATTGATGCACTTAAATTATTGCCAAAATTTGAAATATTACGCGTTTAAAATTTGCACCAAATTTTAAAATTTGTTTATGTCTTTAATTAATTTTTAATTCACAATGTCACTTTAAAGTTGTGAAAAGAAAACTGTAATGGCTAGTTATGAGTTATCTCCCTTCTGTCAATATTGATGTTGTCAGAAACTACAAAAGCATATCAGCTTGAAGCTATGTATTTTTAGCAGCAAAAAAAAAAATGCAACATTATGCACAAATTCTAAATTTTTAGATAGCTTCATGTTTTCTTGACATTTTTCCAAACATGTAAAATTCTTAGATATTCCTCTGTTGACATCAAATCAAAAGAATGATTTCATTTCTATATTATATATTATTAAGTTATTATTATTCCTTTTATGTTCTCCAAGATTACATAAAAAGAATAAATACAATTAAAACACAATCAACATTAAAGAAGAGTTGTATAAATGTACAAAGCAAATCATAATAATGTAATTGAGAAGTTTTAAATATTTGATACAGAAATCTTAAATTTGCAAGTCTGAAATATTCCGAATCTTCTTTCAACATTTCACAGCCAAAAGGACCCGCCAAGAAAGTATTTGCTAAGTCAAAGTCTGACAAATTATTCAACCACGTCATGAAATTTATGCCCAACTTATTAAATAAGTGACACCTTAATTCATCTCAAATATCAATATTTCCATAGCAGTAATAGTATAGTAATAGAATCATCGCACAACATACCGCAGTAGTGACACAATTCCTCATGGTTCAAAATGCAAGAGCTTAAACATATTTTTAAAATACACTGTATATAAATATTGAGAATACTTTACTGCTAATTTCCGTGAGTGATATGTTTCAAGCTTAAGATGGATGAACTCTGAAAAAATTGTTGTCATAGAGAATGATATTACGTAAGAATAAGGTAGAACCTGGATTAAGGGTCAATTATGCATATCAAGTGAATTACAACTACACATTTACAAAGGAGATCATTCATATACAACAAAATGGTGGAGGAAAAAACCTAGTGCTTGCTGCTAAAGCAGTATCAATTTGAAAATTGAGGGAAAACTTTTTAATATCTACGATAAAACAAGGAAAACAAGGACATATCAATTTATTAGATGATTATTTTTGAATTATTACCAATAGACAACAAAAGGCGTTGATATAAGCTTTATTAAATTCATTCATTATGTAAGCAGTGTACAGTGGCATAAAAATATATCAAATGAATTAGATATGGAAACAAATGTTGAAACAATTATATTAAACCGCTTCAAGGTAATAATTCATTAAATTTGACGAGGCACGGTGTAAACAGTCTAGACTCAGCAAAAAATGTGGCTAATTAGGAATGAAGAGAATTGGAAAAGAAATTGATAGGGTAGGTTGAGGAGGAGGGAGAGGAGTTTCCCGTCTTGCAAAAAGAAGACATAAACTGCAGAAGCTGCGAGAATGTGAAAAGTCTAATAGCAACACTACATAATACGAATCAAATTTAAGGAAACTGCATTCCATTCGTAGTCTGATGTGGAGAATCTGACCCATTCTGATACCAGTATTGTAAAAAGGCGGCACTCTAATGTTAGACATGTTTACATGTTTTTTAAGTCTACCTATTGATGGATCATCTTTTATACGATTTGGCAGCATATTATATGGACCAATTACAGAAGGCAAGAAAGACTTTTTATAAAGGCTTGTGCGACAGGAGATTTATTATTGGCAGTGCGAGTGTTATGACTGTGTGTCAAGTTGTTACGTGCATGAAGCAGATCTTGGAGGTATTGGGGTACTAGTCGATGCACCATTTTGTGAAATTGGATTATCTTGTGATGTGTGCTTCTTCGGTTAAGTGGAAGCCAGCCAGTTTCTGCATAGAGTTTGGATCTACTTGTTAGTCTTGTTGCACCAGTGGCAATGCGTGCAGCTTCTAACTGAATAATTTCCAGAAGATCGGATTGTGCTTGGGTTAGATTGTCCCAGATAATGTTCCCGTATTCTAATATGGGCCTAATAATTTTCTATATTTCCCCAATCAAATCTACTGCAGTTTTCTACCTGATTATCATTCATTACATATCAATTGTCCGAGGGATCAGTTCCTATCGAACTCCATCAGAAAGAGTGGGGATGATATAACGATATCTTTACATAATAAAGGCAGTGGGACATATGAATTCAATGTGATTAGAGATGTACAATATAACCTGAAAAAGTGACTCCTGTCTTTTACAGATCCCTAGTGATACCGTTCTTGATGTTTGGTCCCTGTATCATTTTTTTTCTTAAATTCTGGCAAAACTAATCTACAACTTGTTTGTTTTAGTTTCCAATTTATTTAGAAAATGATAGCTGAAATAGCCAAGACAGTTCATAAAAAATATGGATTCTGGTCAAACTGTATCAGATTATGAGAAGCCATATGAGTAATTAACCTCAGTCTCAGATGGTCGAAAGACATTCACTAGACTACAAATATCTCATTGTACATGTACACATCTTGAACAGATTTTGCAACAATTTTGAAGAAAAAAAGTAACAATAAAGAAAAATTTTTTTTCAAATTTCAGACAATTTGACCAGCTCTTGGGGGTCGGCCAAGGTCAACTATTTCCAATAGAAAATAAATAAGTTATGTTAAAAATAGTTTTTTTCCAAAATAAACATTAGTAAACTTTACCCTCTCCTGGGGGAAATGTGAGACCCTGAGGTCATGAAATTTACAAATTTTAGTAAAGCACCTGAAAGCTTTTCCATCCATGAAGAGTATTTTATTCTGACATAACTGTGTAATGAGAAGAAGATTTTTTGAATTTTCAATCAATTTGATTATTTTTGGTCCCGCCCTTTCACTTTCTCTCTCTTTTTGTGGCTGTTGCCTGCTCTGAATCCGTATTCCATGCTAATCCATAGATGCTCAATAACGGCCATTACTGGGATTCCGTTTGCACATAAGAAGGTTTGGGATAACCCTACGGTATGTGGATGCGTGTTATCTTACGATTCAATCCTCCAACGCTGAGAGAAGAAATGAACGACATTGAGTCTGAGAACCTAACCAATGTGAAGTTTTTCTGTTAATCCACATCCACCATCGCCCACCATCGCGGAGATGTAGTAATACAGGTTGAATGCATATGTGCCGCCTCAAATGATGACCGAGGTACTGCTATCATCTCTCCCTCTGAAAGACACAGCCATTCCGAAATCTTTCCCCACTGACGTCGGTAGACACGTAGACATCTGTCAGCGTCTTCAATGCAAAATCTGCTTTTATCAGTTGACAAAACACGATGACAGTCCCTCTCCCTCAAAAAGATAATTGTTGTATGAACGTTAAGGTCTTGGTGGATGTATCAACCTTGGTTTACAATAAGGTCTTCTTGATCTCAGCCCTACTCAGTGGTGGAACTGATCCTAGATTTGTGAATTCCAGTTGCATCCCTTGAAAATCTCTTACGTAAGCTGACGTAGTAACTCATAGACGCTCTCTACGACGTCGGTTGTTCCTGCTGTAGTCTATACTTTAGCAGAAAGACAGTCGACACACGACACTAGTATTCTGTTGCAATATCGTCTTCATAGCAACCAGCTTGCAACTGACCAATTGCGCGTTTAACGTCATCGCTAGAAATAACTTATGTGTGGCTTTCTTACCCGCAGGGCAGAAAGTTTAGATTACACTACAATATGTAGCCTATGGCAGAGTTTGGCTGCCAACGTGCTTAATTGGCTTAACGTAACTCCTCGACCAAGCGTACAGAAGAATATGTTTACGACATAAACTGCAAAGCTAACAATTTCATATTCAGGAAATAACACTGATTTTCAGAATATCATAATCCCTGATAATTCTTTGTAAAGGAAACTATTGACCTAGCCGGAACTATCGGTATTGCCCAGTACTGTGTTGTACCGTGTCTGCTTATTGCAGCCTCTATTGAACAAGTCTGGCTAACCAACCTTTGCAGCTCACATCTGATTGTTATACTTGTATAGGCAAACGCCAGAGCGACTCCTCAACATGGATAAAAACTTCATCAGATAAACCCTAGCAATTATTTCCTTGAATTTTGTACAAGGATGTAATTTGAAAACATCCAGTGGGTGGCGAAACTGATGGCATTTGTAGCAGCAAGTCCACTCCATCAGGGCTTACAAAATTTACAGTAAGCTACAATACTGACTAACAGAAATGTTAAGTATACGACCGATCATTAAGCTCTGAATTGTTATTGTTTCATTAGAGTGATGGGAACGGCCTTCATGCTGAATTATATGAATTCAATATATTTTAATGTAACACTTGATCATGATTAGCAAATATCTTTTATTTTCAAAATTGCAAACATGGATGCTTGCTTTCCTGTGATATAACATTATTTACAAATCAACTAAGATTTCAATTTCCACCTCATGAACCATAAAATGACGGCTTTGCAGCTTCAGGTTACCATAGAAATATTGGCTTCCGGTCGTCATGCGCAAGTAAACAGAGGCAGTCTAGTAACACCAATTCGTCCTGCAGCTCAACATCGCTTCGTAACAGTTTACTTAACAGGACACGGAGGATAACTGGATCTTCGAGGCCGAACACCTTCACAGTCTGTTTGTCTGGAGGAGCGTTCAGCAAACCATGCTTATTGACCATGTCCTGAGCAAACTGACTATGTCTATCAAGGATGTAACCGAAGGATGAAAGCGTTTTCATGATGTAGTCAAAGCGATAACGCATCTCCAGTTCCTTTCTGACATTGACCTTTCCCTGTTCATCCATGGCTTCCTTCCGTATCATCTCTCCCACATTGGAAATGCTATATCCGTAATATCGCTTACGGTTCTCTTTATCGGGCACAAATTTCTTCGAGAATACATACTCCAGGATTCGTCTGTCCAACTGGAAAGCTATCTCCCCAATCAATCTCTTACTGGACTTAATTTTCGCCAGTTTCTGACAACGAGACTCCGTCAGAGTGGGCTTAAACCCCATCACATTGTCAATTGGACGGTGTAGCACATTGCTGTGAGCTGAAAGAAAATAATTCAATTTTTTGTTTACATGTATCAAATATATGATTATAAGCTAAAATACCACACAAAACCAAATCCAGTTACCGTATATTATACTATAAGTTTTATCACAAGCATGATGTGGTAGGTTTGGTACCTGCGACCCGAGAAGCCATGTCAGACTGCTGTTGCGAACTTCGGCTCTGCTCTAAACTATCTGAAAATACAGAAACAAAACAAAACTAGAACCTGCTTATATTTATAAAACTATTACAGACACACAAGACCAACTGATGGGTGTGGAGGTAGTTATATAGGATCGACTATTAAACGAAAGATTTAGTCACAGAGGGCCAACTGTCGGTGAGCGAGGAAGTCACACTTGACCAACTGTCTGTTGGATGAAGTAGTCACACAGGTACAACTTTCGGCGAATGGGAAAGTCACACAAGACCATCTGTCAGACGAGTTATGATGTCGCACTGGACCATCTGTCAGACAAGTTATGATGTCTCACTGGACCATCTGTCAGACAAGTTATGATGTCGCACTGGACCATCTGTCAGACAAGTTATGATGTCGCACTGGACCATCTGTCAGACAAGCTATGATGTCGCACTAGACCATCTGTCAGACAAGTTATGATGTCGCACTGGACCAACTCTCAGACAAGTTATGATGTCGCACTGGACCATCTGTCAGACAAGTTATGATGTCGCACTGGACCAACTCTCAGACAAGTTATGATGTCGCACTGGACCAACTCTCAGACAAGTTATGATGTCGCACTGGACCATCTGTCAGACAAGCTATGATGTCACACTGGACCATCAGTCAGACAAGCTATGATGTCTCACTAGACCATCTGTCAGACAAGTTATGATGTCGCACTGGACCATCTGTCAGACAAGCTATGGTGTCTCACTGGACCATCTGTCAGACACGTTATGATGTCGCACTTGACCATCTGTCAGACAAGCTATGGTGTCTCACTGGACCATCTGTCAGACAAGTTATGATGTCACACAGGACCAACTGTCAGACAAGGTGTGATATCGCACTGGACCCTCTTTGAGACAAGCTATGATGTCGCACTGGACCATCTGTCAGACAAGCTATGATGTCGCACTAGACCATCTGTCAGACAAGTTATGATGTCGCACTGGACCATCTGTCAGACAAGTTATGATGTCGCACTGGACCAACTCTCAGACAAATTATGATGTCGCAAGTTGATGATGGACCATCTGTCAGACAAGCTATGATGTCACACTGGACCAACTCTCAGACAAGTTATGATGTCGCACTGGACCATCTGTCAGACACGTTATGATGTCGCACTTGACCATCTGTCAGACAAGCTATGGTGTCACACTGGACCAACTCTCAGACAAGTTATGATGTCGCACTGGACCATCTGTCAGACAAGTTATGATGTCGCACTGGACCATCTGTCAGACAAGTTATGACGCCACTCTGGACCAACTGTCAGACAAGCTATGATGTCACACTGGACCAACTATCAGACAAGCTATGTTGTCACTGAGTGCCAACTGTCGGCGAGCGAGGAAGTGGCACAGGACCAACGAACTGTCCGGTAAGTGAAGAAGTCATTCAGAACTAACAGTTGTCAATCACATAACTGTATGACGATAGCCTGTCTGCTCCCCACCCATTTGGGGTATTTGTTTTCTCCTCTAAGGACCATACGGTGTTTGTTGTCAAATTTTACATGATTTTCTAATTCAAGGATGGTCATATTTTAACGCAAATATAAGTTTTTGTTTCTTCGAAACAGTTGTGCGGTTATTCTTTACATAGTGATCCAAACTGGAGAGTAAATAATGCCGACATTTATAAAAAAAAAAACATCTGTTATAAAGTCTTTATATATAAGTCTTGTCAGGAGTCAGTTAAAATGTTGTTGTCAGATCTGGTATCCTTAGCAAACTTCTTAATTTACCAAGTGGAAATAGTCCAGCACAAAGATTTTTGATTTTTTTGTTTTTTTTTTTTGTTTTAAGGCACAGGTTGACTCCACTTCCCTGTCATACGCTGACACTTGTAGACATCTAGTCTTCCTGGCCTCAAACACAGGCGGGCGATTTTTAGACAATCTCTTTCTTTCAAATATTTAAATAGTGCTTTTGACTGCCCATATTTAATCAATCAGGCCCCACTAGTATAAAACATCTCAACTTGAGATTTCCTCAAGCCCAGATTTTCCTCAGCTAATATCTCCTTGCAACTATCTTGTATAAAATTCCTCAAGGAATTTCAGGACATCCTAGCCGATGCCTTCCTCCTGTTCCTTGAGAAAATTTTATACAAGCCGTTTTGTAGGAGATATCAGCTTAGGAAAATCTCGACTTGAGGAAATCTCAAATTGAGGTGTTTTATACAAGTGGGGCCAGGTGTGTTTTTCAGTACCTGGTCGTATTTGCGGTCAATTCGTTTTAATCAATTTGATTGCCAGAAAAGTCGAATAAACGTTACAAAGTGTTTTAAACAGAATTTTAGCTCTCTTCATTTCGCACAAGTCTGTACTATGTTTTGTTTATATCTAGAACAGTTCAAAGTACATTTAAAGAATATTTCTATCTCTTGTTTTACCTACATTACCCAAACAAATCTTTAGTCTATGTTACATGCATAAGTGATTGTGATTTTTCATACTGGTGTTGTATCGTTGTTTTGCATTCTGTAAGTGAACCCTTGGGTCTGGAAATAAATGACTTCCTTAATGCGATCTCAGGGTACAATGAGATTTTTTACTTATTTATTTTCTTTTATTGTTATTGAATATATATATATATCTCAAGTGTATCACCTTATGAGCAATGACAGTTGGTTTTCGCTGAAATATGCACATAAAGAGGTTAATTACTATTTATAAAAAGGAAATCCTTATCTGTTGGTCAACAGTCTCAATATGTAATTTTTGCGTCAAATATGATAGCACCATCGCCTCACAACAATTTGGCTTTCCGCCTAAATCAGTCGCAAGGATGTTGGCGATTAA
This sequence comes from Ylistrum balloti, assembly GCF_031769215.1. Taxonomy (NCBI): domain Eukaryota; kingdom Metazoa; phylum Mollusca; class Bivalvia; order Pectinida; family Pectinidae; genus Ylistrum; species Ylistrum balloti. The sequence goes on along the minus strand of NW_026782935.1, from coordinate 72,336 downwards.
TGTCACCTATTTCTTAATTCTGAATAGACTTTGAGTTATCAAATAACATTTGCTACACCAATAACAAAATCCGGTGCTGAAAAAAGGGATTTTAATCACTGTGTCACCACTGCCCCTGTCATTTCGGCACGGCATCGTGTGTTCGTGTTTACAAAACGAACTGCCTCGTTTTCAAAACTATTACATAACCTCATCAGCGCTAAATTTGAGAGGGGATTCCCGAACGAAGAACTCAATAACAAAATTAATGTTTTTATCCTGATATCCCTTAAACGATAAAACGCAAAACATGGCTGCGCTCGCGGTCTAGTTCTACAGAAGAAAATACAATGCAGCGCAAGACATCGATATCGGTATGTGGCTTGTTTCGCTTCCTTCTCGCCAAACTTACGTAATTACGAGATTCTGTTTTCCATTTTTTCTCTATCTCTACAGATCTTATTTAGTTGAAATAATTGCTCTGTCAATGTATTATCATTAAGATTTGGGTTGCTCTTTCATTAGAATCTGCGACAGTGTAAACATCTCTTTCAAAATTTAATCACAGTATGAAGTAACAGATTCCGCGGGACAGGTATAAGACAAACATTTTAGCAATAACAGCTAAGGTTAAATTTACTGATATTCAATTTTCACTTGGGACACAGGAACCAGTGCAATCTAATATACGTTTAGAATGATCGACATCTGTGTGACCTCGTTTACTTTTACTTCGATTTAGAGCTACTGAGTAAGCTTCTACTCGTTACATTTAACCAAAACCTACCTGTGTATGGGCCAGCGTTTTCAGTGCTACCCGGCATTGCTGGTCTGACTGGCGTGGACGTGGCTATCGGGTCGCCTACAGCTTTACTGGCAACGCTGACAGGAATGCTTTGTGCTCCAACGGAACTTCCAGCACTTTGACCAACGCCTAAATCATATTGGATACCATCTGAATAACCACGTTCAGACTGATCTCCGCCAAATTGGCCAAGACTCGACGGAACACTTCCATATCCCTCACTTCTGGTTTGATCAAGGACTCCACTGACCGCGACACGCCTGTCTCCAACGCCTACACTGAAGGAAGACCCAGGCATCTCAAAGCGTGATTGATATTGACCTTGACCTGGTGCAATCTTAGATGTATACTCCCCAGGGGCTATTTGTCGCGATAATAGATATTCCAGGCCATCGTCAATGCTCGACGCCGAATCCGGGTATCTTTGATTTGATATACCATCTGCTCCAACCTCTTTGGTATTACGGAAACTGGGACTTTCCTTAGAATCTGTGGAATTTCGGAGATTCGGACGTTCTTTAGTTCCTGTGGTATTTCCGAGGCTGGAACTTCCCTTTTCTCTATATGACTGCACACTTCCTCTGTTAGTGGTAGGGGTGAGTACTTTATTCCTCGCCTCTCCTGTCGAGATAGAGGGCTGGCTGAAGGGTCCATTTCGTGGTATAGGAGATTTGTTCGGTGGAACAGGACTTCGAGATATTTGACGATTATTAGCGGGTGACGGTGAGCTGGGAACAACATTTACGGTAGGCACATCATCAGTGTAGTTACTAGGGGAATAGCGGCGAGGGGTGTCTTTCTGAGACGTCCCAGAGGCTTTTAAATACTGAGCGCTTTTTCTATCGCCATGCTGTGGTGTCGGTGTTGACGGCTTTACTTCCTTACTTGGACTATGCGTGTAGTGGCTGTCAAGGTGAACCAGATTAGAAGAATGTTGACCATGTGGATTTGGAACAGACACGTTTCGGTTAATCTGACTGTTATGTGTATTCCCTTTCGACCCTGTTGGAACTTGCTGGTTTATAGGGCGGATCTGCTGAATTGGTCCCGGCGATATTGGCCTGAACGGACTGACACGTGATGACGATTTCAATTTTGTATCGTTGTTATTCAGTATATCTGATGAGAGGAACTCTAAAATTGAAACAAACACAAGACTTTCTTTTATGTTCTTATTTTTTTTCGACATCGTTACTAGTTGTTCTTCTAGCTGGAACTTCTAGATTGTCATTATTCACGGTGTGTGCTAAAGTGAAAAGTTGTTAAATGTTGAAAAGTTGAATTGTAGTTGAAAGTAGGGTTGATGATGAAGAATTCCAATTCTTGTTTGACGTATTTTAATTTTTTGATATATGTATCTATATACAACACACATTTAAACTATATACACTAAAGAAGTCAACAGTGTGGTAAGCATTTGCAATAATCTGGCCTTTACGAAAATTCAGTAGAGTTGTACTAGCTCGGACAAAATCCCGAGAGAGCGGGCGTCCCGCCAGTGAGGATTAGCCTCTCTCCTGTCAGGCCTCCCCTCTTCTTACTAGCAGACAATGATAGGTCTATTTATAATAGATGTTTGATAATGTGTAAAACGTGTCATGTACTAATCTGGTTGTAAGATTACAGTAGTATATAAACATATTTATAGTTCAGGGTAGCGTATTAAAAACTTGGAATTAAAAGAGATTATACGCCAACAGTTATCAAGAAGGGACAGGTAAAGTTTGTAGCTTGTGTTTCTTGTTGTGTGGAGGAGTGTTCCAGCGATTTACTTCTCTCCTTACAATCATTCTTGATGTTACAGAATTCCTGTTTAAATTGTTATCTGTTACAAGAGATGATTCAATGTTGACTAACTCATATTTAGGTTCCTCTAGTTGTTCAAGTCTCTAAATCCTAACTGTCGTATTGCAGCAAAGTTTAGTCACATCACTGTTACTGGAGAGAGGATCTAACCGAGGTAGTAACCAGGTAAGCTTTATTTTTTAAGAAATATTGGCTATAATATACACTTCAGTAAAACTAGGATTACAACTTAATTAAAAGTATTCCGTTGCAACATAACATCATCATATTTTCTTAAGGTGAGAATTTTACATACTATTGGCCTGACCAGTCAGCTGCTCATCACTCCAGACCAATAGACTAGCCAGTACGTGAGCCGTCCTCCGGGTGGCATTCTCACTCATGGTCACCAAGCATTGCCGTAGCTCTTCGTTTTCTTTTTTCAGACGGGCGTTCTCTTCTCGGAAAACTCCATCGTTCGAATCCTTCAGACGAACGTTCTCCGGCCTGAAAACTTCGGCGGTATTCGGTAATGTCCGATCAGTCAGATCGTCAGAAGCAAGTGTTTGAAACCTTTCATTCCACACCGACATTCTCTTCTGTTGGCATGGCTAATTCCGCTTCGCCAAACTCAGAATCCCGAAAACACGTATCTATGGACCAGCGGTGACGTCACAATCAAGACAATTCGGCCTACACCCAACTGTGACGTCACTGTTCTGACTTATTATCTCGTCTAATTTTAAGGCGATACTTTTTTGTCGCAGTTACCTTTAAACCTGAATATCTAAGTATTTCTTCAATACCGATAACTCTAGATTACCGTACCGGCTTCTGTAATGATGACTAGCATCCAAACCATGGGACTATAAACCTAGCAAACAAAACTGAATATGAATTATGGAAAAGCTAAGTGGAGCAATCGAGCGTAGAGTTACCCAGTATGCCTATTAAAGACTTAAAGATTGTAATCAATGGTACTTCCATATTAGGCATTTTTCGGAAGTTAGCGAAATATAATTAGGGATAGACTTATTTATACCAAGTCACCGCCTTAAAGACTTTCCTGACAGTAATGTAGCGGCCTGGTATACGCTTTGTGGTAAAAATAACCCTGTCTCCAGGTAAAATGTCACTGACATGTATAATACATGTAGATGATTACCGTCCAAGCTGACACAAACCCATTATATTGAAACATAGCGGTCGGTCGTAGTTACAACTTACGTAAAACATTTTGGTGTGCACGAAGCTCTTTATTCATGGTGCAAATTGGATAATAAATCTAGATTTTACTAAACACGCGTATTGCTGTGTAACTCCATTGTTTTAATGTGGAAATACACACACAGACGACATCTCCCATCTCTCCGATATAGATTCCGTGCAGTGTAGAATAGCAAACATTTTCTATCTGATATGGTTGGTCAGTGAACAGGTTAGGGTATAGAATAATGAGGTTTTTCGGCTTACAGTCAGTATGAACCATGTCTGATATATATTCCTGTAGAATTTGTTGTAAACGTGATTTGATGTTTGGGGTTGCCATCAATTTCAATTACTTATTCACTTATTTACTTATTACGCGGTTATAAATTGACACTAAAATTGAATTATATTGTGTGTTGTGTCATCGTTTCCAAATATTTCGTGACTTTTATGATCACTTATTTGCTAGATATACCTATTCTATCCTGCTGTTTCAGCTATTGTTCTAAATATACTAATCCGGGGTTGCGTTGTTATCAACAATATAATAATAACGAGTATATTACCTCATTACATCCTGTTATTGCACGGGGTTACTGTTCTGGTGCTCTTTTCTTATTTTTCTATGGCATTTCAAGTAGTCTATTTCATATCTACAAGTGAACAGGTCTTGCCAAAATGTTTCCGATCATTTGAGATCTATAAAACGATTAGATTTTTTAATGTGTTTTAATACATCCTTAAAATTACAAGTTGCATTGGAAATGATTTTTTCGTGACTGTACTGCTATCTTCTTTTCCCGGCAACTGTAGTTGATAGTACTTGTGGTAATATACAGAGAGGTAAAGAGTATGTGTGTTGTAGTAGGTAAGGCAGAGGTTTTGTATGTAGTAATGTGGAGTCTGTATATCATAAAAGGGAAAAGTCTGTACGTTATACCACATGTAAAGTGATTCACGGTTATGTTTTTCTCTGTACCATTAACCTCGGTGCGGGGGAGCCCGGGATAGTTACATGCGAACGCGCCTGTGACACTGAGGAATGGGTGAATATTTTTAATGCAATTAATTACGTTTACACCAGGGATCTAGCCAATAGTATACTTATTTAGAAAAAAGCATGCATAATGGACAACTGTCAGAAAAAAGCCCAGCTTTCATTTGACAAAACCCTCATCATAACAAATGAATACTTAAACCTATGCGAACGTGCCTGTTTCAGAGTGGATGTTAGAAGTGTATGTGTAAAATATTTGAAGTTGCCGTGTTAAGTGGGAGATAGATGCTGTTTTTCATATTGGAGAAGTCCGAGAGTGTACTAAGGTGTCTTTTGGTAAGTAAATAGAATTCCATATCTTATTGGGTCCGTTAGTGAGATCCTGTTAATGGAAGACCGAGTGGCTCGGACTGGTCATTTCAAAGGCTTTCGCGTTTCTAAATGCTATTTCTGGCGAATCTGTACTGTTAACAAAGGCGCTAACGTATCGCATACGCGTGTGTGCCTTTGAAAGCAGCGCGAGCGCACACACAGCGCATTGAATCTGACCTAAAATAATAGATATTTTCGTGCGTTAAAACACTAGCTGGCACGAAATCTCTTCTCAGTATTCTGTTTATACGGCGAACAAGGCGACAAATACACATGCAAAAAAATGCTGCAGTTGACACGGAGAGAACTGGGTCACCCGGAGTAACAGTAGAATCCTTTAAGGGTGGGTGGGGACATTGTCAAAGAAATCATGGAGTTAATAGCTTTCTAACGGCAAAAAGGGTCCTGTGGTTCGCTCCTGAAATCTAAACGTATTCGAGGCAGTGTGTTTTAGTTTACAACATAATTGAAACTAGGACAAACAATGTTTTGAGGTTACGTTACATATAATGAGCAGGATTGGCACGGCGTTGGTTTGAAACAATTCATAGACAGAAAAACGTTATCACGAGTGCAGCAGCTTTTTTTGTGTATTTGAAAAAGAGAAATTTAAGTTTTAGCCAACTTGCTCACCGTCATCAGCAATAAAAAAAATCTTATTTATACAAAGGAGATATTATATTCCATTGTGTCAGTAACACTAAAACACATTTTCATGTTTTATAAAACCATGGTAAGGCTGGCGAGTATGACTTGTAATGAAATTACGTGCCTAGAAGGAAATTACCCCTGCTTGGAGGCTGCTGTGTTGTTTAATTTGTCAAAATATAGTATACTTCGAATAAACCAGTGCCTAATAACGGACTTATCATGCTATTTTTCGATACATTTCTCCTTTAAGCGTTTTCAAGATGAATACGGTCTTGTCGAATTATCATTATGTTTTAATCTAAACCATATGTAATTTGTGCCGAATGTGACTCTTCATTTCGTTCAATTAGATAAATACAAAATTATAATAATCTTTGTGTATATTTGCTGTATTGTAAGATAAAAAAATATGTGATATAAACTTAAATTAAATATCATGTTGATTTGTTTGTAGACCAATCTTACTAAAATGCAGATCCTAATTCTCTATCCATTACTCTCCATAAAGGATTTCTTCAAATCCTGGACTTCGAGGATAGTTTGTCGTCAAAAATAGATGTAAGAGTTGTCTCTCTTCGCTCAGTTGCAAATGATAAGTCGTCCTTTGTATCGAGAATAGGGAGATGACGACATCCGGTAGCGGTTGCTTCACCGACACGATTTAAAGTGTTTCGCGACTTTAAAAATTGAATTCAGTATGATATGTGTAAATGATCTGAGTTAAACAGTTTTTCATAAATTACAATTAAGTTGAATCAATTCATGCATTCGCCTCCACGGTCATTTCTTCTCTAGTCACACACAAACTACTGTTGTCTGTTCTCTAGTCACACAAACTACTGTTGTCTGTTCTCTAGTCACACAAACTACTGTTGTCTGTTCTCTAGTCACACAAACTACTGTTGTCTGTTCTCTAGTCACACAAACTACTGTTGTCTGTTCTCTAGTCACACACAAACTACTGTTGTCTGTTCTCAAGTCACACACAAAATACTGCCATCTGTTCATTAGACACACACAGATTTTACTATCAAGTGTTCTGTATAGTCGCACACAAACTACTTTTAAATGTTCCGTATTTTCACACACAAACTACTATCAAATGTTCCGTATATTCACACACAAACTGCTGTCAGATGTTCCGTATATTCACACACAAACTGCTGTCAGATGTTCCGTATATTCACACACAAACTGCTGTCAAATGTTCCGTATATTCACACACAAACTGCTGTCAGATGTTCTGAATATTCACACAAACTATTAATTAGTGATCTTTAACGTAACATGCCAACTGCCATCAAGTGTTCTTTATTGTCACACACAAACTATTGATAAAGAAATAAAACATTTGATTGTTTTGATTTTCTCAGGAAGATGAACCCAGAGATCTTGAAACATCCTTCAGAGGGAAAGCCATTACACTCTGATAGTAGTGACTCGTACGTCCATGACGACAGCAGAGGCGTTACACGTGAAGTATGGGCGAGGAAAACCGAATATATGTTATCTCTGATTGGTTACTCAGTAGGTCTAGGTGTTCTCTGGAGATTTCCTTACCTGTGTATGAGGAACGGAGGAGGTGAGTAACACGTGACATATATCAAACAAGATTCTGATAGCCAGGATAAAATCGGACGATTAAGGAAATATCCATATAGGGAAATTTTGAATCAAACAAAGCATCTGAAGCATAATTAACATCTCCAACAGGCCTAAGTATAATTAACGTCTCCAACAGGCCTAAGTATAATTAACGTCTCCAACAGGCCTAAGTATAATTAACGTCTCCAACAGGCCTAAGTATAATTAACGTCTCCAACAGGCCTAAGTATAATTAACGTCTCCAACAGGCCTAAGTATAATTAACGTCTCCAACAGGCCTAAGTATAATTAACGTCTCCAACAGGCCTAAGTATAATTAACATCTCCTACAGGCCTAAGTATAATTAACGTCTCCAACAGGCCTAAGTATAATTAACATCTCCTACAGGCCTAAGTATAATTAACGTCTCCAACAGGCCTAAGTATAATTAACGTCTCCAACAGGCCTAAGTATAATTAACGTCTCCAACAGGCCTAAGTATAATTAACATCTCCTACAGGCCTAAGTATAATTAACGTCTCCAACAGGCCTAAGTATAATTAACATCTCCTACAGGCCTAAGTATAATTAACGTCTCCAACAGGCTTAAGCATAATTAACATCTCCAACAGGCCTAAGTATAATTAACGTCTCCAACAGGCCTAAGTATAATTAACGTCTCCAACAGGCCTAAGTATAATTAACGTCTCCAACAGGCTTAAGCATAATTAACGTCTCCAACAGGCCTAAGTATAATTAACGTCTCCAACAGGCTTAAGCATAATTAACGTCTCCAACAGGCTTAAGCATAATTAACGTCTCCAACAGGCCTAAGTATAATTAACGTCTCCAACAGGCTTAAGTATAATTAACGTCTCCAACAGGCTTAAGCATAATTAACGTCTCCAACAGGCCTAAGTATAATTAACGTCTCCAACAGGCTTAAGCATAATTAACGTCTCCAACAGGCTTAAGCATAATTAACGTCTCCAACAGGCCTAAGCATAATTAACGTCTCCAACAGGCTTAAGCATAATTAACGTCTCCAACAGGCCTAAGTATAATTAACGTCTCCAACAGGCTTAAGCATAATTAACGTCTCCAACAGGCTTAAGCATAATTAACGTCTCCAACAGGCCTAAGTATAATTAACGTCTCCAACAGGCTTAAGCATAATTAACGTCTCCAACAGGCCTAAGTATAATTAACGTCTCCAACAGGCCTAAGTATAATTAACGTCTCCAACAGGCCTAAGTATAATTAACGTCTCCAACAGGCTTAAGCATAATTAACATCTCCAACAGGCCTAAGTATAATTAACGTCTCCAACAGGCCTAAGTATAATTAACATCTCCTACAGGCCTAAGTATAATTAACGTCTCCAACAGGCTTAAGCATAATTAACGTCTCCAACAGGCCTAAGTATAATTAACGTCTCCAACAGGCTTAAGTATAATTAACGTCTCCAACAGGCCTAAGTATAATTAACGTCTCCAACAGGCTTAAGTATAATTAACGTCTCCAACAGGCTTAAGTATAATTAACGTCTCAAACAGGCTTAAGTATAATTAACGTCTCAAACAGGCTTAAGTATAATTAACGTCTCAAACAGGCCCGAGCAAGGGAGACATTAGGAGGAAGAAAGGCATCCAGAAGAGAACAAATATGATTCCAAATTAAGCTGTCTCTTCGATCATACAATTGTGGTAGTCAGTAGTCTTACACCCTTCCTGCAGGGTTACCCAGTTCGGTTTACATCTAACAGAGTAATGACCATCCACACTATAGACTATTAGGACCTAGGGCCTAAATATCGTTTGAGTTCTTAATAAGTTACATAAATCATCTTATTAACTGTGTAAGATAACTAGAACTACATTGTACATGTAATGTAAATATGAAAAATATATAAAACATCAACTGCCATCCGGTTTGTGTTCTTCAAAACTGTAAGTTTCCTTAAAGAACTTGGATAAAGTTACTTCTCACCTGTAGGAAAACCTGTAGGAAATGTGAAAAAACTTAAATTAAATTCACAATTTCACAATAAAGCATATTGAGAACCTTCCATCCATGAAATATATATAATTCTACCATAAGTGCGTCTTGATATAAAGAGTTTTTAAAAAATGAGAGAATACGATACCCTTTGGCCACTGGGAAAGGGGTTGGGGTGGGGAAGTAGGGGTGGGGTGAGGGGTGGGCTACATGATTCACGATTTTTGTTCATCTTTGGCCATGTTCGGTTTAAGTATCATTGCTTTAAAATGTTTATAGGTTCAGGGTTCATTTGATATGTCGGAAATGTCAATTGTTACTTGTTATTCAGGCATTCCTATTTTTTTTTTCCGCCGATACATCTAGTTTGTTTTATTTGCGCTAATTCCTCAAACGATGCAAATGTCATTGATTAAACTACCTGTTTACCATCTACGTCTTACTACTGCACAGACATAATCACTTCGTGTATTTGTAATATAGGTGCACCAGAAATGAATTTAGTGCATCTCTGTGAAGAGCCAGACGGTCAGCTCTTTTGAAAGGTTTTTGCCGGGACCTGCCTGACTATCTTTTTAAGAACGCAAGAGTCAAACGTGCTAAGAAATAATGCTTTGGAAACGGACTTTAAAGTATAGAAAGCGACCTATTCAGGACCATTGGATTTCATGTTTTAATAACTATCCTTTAAATGGTTAGCATTACAATTCAATCGGTAAAGCAGTTGGAAAAGAAAAGATTAGTTATCGAGTGCTAAAGGCCACGGCGAGACCAAAATGTTCACCCTTAGCCATGTTCGTTTTGTATGGTAACAGAGCGGTACATGGGTACAACATTGTGTGACATCCTGGTAATCACACTGTATGGTATCAGAGCGGTACATGGGTACAACATTGTGTGACATCCTGGTAATCACACTGTATGGTATCAGAGCGGTACATGGGTACAACATTGTGTGACATCCTGGCAATCACACTGTATGGTATCAGAGCGGTACATGGGTACAACAAATTTCGACCCATGAAGATAATTAGCTATCCGGTATCAGCTATACATTCACAGCTCATGATGTGATATTTTGGTAATCACGAGACTTCAAGATCTGAGATAATTATGAATTAATATGTCTACATTGACTTGTTACAGGTGCCTTTTTGATACCATTTTTCTTCTTCGTGTCTGTTTGCGGGTTCCCTTTGTACTACATGGAGTTATGTCTGGGACAGTTTTCGGGGAAAAGTCCCCTGGTGGTTTGGTGCATCTGTCCGCTGTTTAAAGGTAGGCGATCTGTGTACATTTGACTGGCGAACTATATAGAGTACGACGTTGTAGTAATGTTACGACAAACTGACATTAACGTTAAATATATATTAGTTCATAAAAAATAGCCAGCAGTATACAATATTTCCATAGTATTATGAGATATACGGGAGGATATTTAGATGAAGACCTGGATGTCACAATATATAAAATAACATTGGTTATTTGCAGTCATATTTGGTACCAGTATAGTTAACGTGATATTTGTCGAGGCTATTTAGAACGTATTTTTTTCAGGTTTGGGTTTCTGTATGGTGATCCTGTCCTTCATTGTGACGTGGTATTACAACCTGGTAGTGGCGTGGGTCTTGTGTTATTTCTACTACTCATTCTACCCGACTCAACCCTGGGCCTCGTGTGACAATCACTGGAACTCTCCTGAGTGTGTAGTTATTCGCTCAAATTCGCCAGCACCGTCCAATTCATCACTGACAGATCAGAATGTATCCAACACTACTGGATTAAATGGAACGCTCACCAATCTGACCCAGTCACAGGTCCCTGTTGCTTCTAACGCTACGTTAGATAAGGCACCAGTCCTACCGACAGCGGCTACAGAGTTCTGGAGGTATGCTTCTGATGTACTGCCAGTCAAAAGTTCAATCTCCTTTAGATTTAAGTAGTAACAGTATGGAGGTCAGTGATCTTTTAGAAGAGTATCAGTAGGATTCGATGTCAATATATTACTATAGAAACATTCGGTCGGATTTTGAAACTATGGATAGGGAATTTTCCCTTGACTCCTATAGGATACTTAAAATTGAGTCAAATTACCAGTGACTTTTAGACGAAAAATATTCTTGTCGTCGTAAGACGGTGTTTATTTAGATCCCTACACATCGTTCTTCTTACACATCCTGCCTTGTAGTAAATTCCAAAATATCGAACTGCTAGACATGGAGAATCTTAGACGTGTAATATACAGAGAGAAGGAAGGTCGGAAAAAACGGACGATAAATACCTCGGTCACTGTACTGTCCAAGTCTTGTATCGAAAAATGTCTCCACTTGTGTACACGTTTTTTATACAACGATGACCAAGCTATTGTAAACAAATTAAAACTAGTTATGACAAAATTACTATACATTGGCCGGGATCTGCATTATACAGAACACCGTGGACGTATCCCATGATACTAAAAGCTAACTTCTGTAGACTTTTGATGAACGTTATCTAGTGATATTCTCTGCATTGTTTTATTAGGAGGGATGTTTTTCTCTACCTGCCTAGACTAATTCGACTTTACTTAATGACTAAATTGTCTGGTAAAATGTACAAATACATCCCTTCGAGCTCGTGCTATCGATGTGTTGAAGAGTGTCGTAAATTTTCTTATTTTCTTCATGATAAAATTGATAGACTGTCTATGTCATTTTTGGTAGGTACGGTATCCTGGGTATATCCCCTGGAATTGACCAGGTCGGAGGGCCACAGTGGCACCTGGTGGTCACCATTTTCCTTGCGGCTGTCATTACATTTCTTTGTGTGGTGAGAGGTGTACGCTCTGCCGGTAAGGTAAGACAAAAAGGTTTACACCAAATCCATCTCTGATGACAAATTTAGAAGGAAAGCATGTTACCTTTACTGATTTTCAATTGACCATTCAATATGTTGGACGATGTTCGAAGATTATTGGGCCACTAAATTATGTTTTTATAGTTTTGTCACACCGAAATGCGATACTGTTGATTTTTAGTACTGCAAAATGAATTAAAGTGAACGTCAGGAGGCATACCCTGATCTTTAAGAAATCTAAAAATTAAAAAAAAATTTAAAAAGCGATTGACATCATTTGTGAAATCTTGCCCTACGAAGATATGGATATCGTAACTTGTAACAGTGTAAGATGCAATCTACTTTACGCGTGTGTGTTTCTCCGCCAGGTGGCGTACGTCACGGCCATTCTGCCATATTTTCTCCTGTTGGTGCTACTGATACGCAGTCTGACGCTAGAGGGATCACTCGAAGGTGTCATATATTTCATAAAACCAGATTTCTCCAAGCTGCTAAATTTCCAGGTAAAATTAAATGTAGGTCGTGTAAGTTATTGTAACATCGGTACATACAATTCGTTAGGAATGGAATGCAATTAAGTACAGATGGCAAGGATGTCTACCCTGTATTGGTATATATGATTTATTATAAAGTGCAAATGGGGTATACTCTTCTCTATGTGTTGAATTCTTCTTTTTTTAGAAAAAGTTTTACTGTTCATGTGTCAGTATCGATAAGAGGGGAATTGAGAAAGATTTACGGACGAGTTATTTTATTTCAAATTTCATTCTTCTTCTTTTTTATTTTCTTATAGCAAAATGTAAATCCTGATTAATTGTAATATTCAAGGTGTGGTTCGAGGCGGCCCTGCAGGTGTTTTTCTCGTTGGGTCCTGCCTGGGGAGGTGTCATCACCATGGCTAGCTACAACAAGTTCAACAATAAAAGTTTTAAGTAAGTTTATCCATAAATCCGTTTTAGTCAACGTGTTTTTATAACACGTTGATGCCATTGCTTTTCGTTCAATCGTTTCAACGCCCAATTTCAAAGTTATTTTATTTCGTATGAAATGGCATATTGAATTGCATTATACGTACTTATGATATCACATTTCATTTGTGTAAGATGGCGGGAAAACTTCATTACAATTAAAAATCACATTACACGGAACACTTTCAAAATGGCGAAGATCACAGCAAATAGTTTATCACATAATATTCTGTGTAACAGACGTTTAATTTGGTTGAGGTTTTAAATATTTTTTAGATTTTATTCCACGAATAATTTACTGTGTTGCAGCGATGCCGCATTGGTCTCCATCATGGACACATTCAGCAATTTCTTCTGTGGGTTCGTGGTATTCAGTATCCTGGGATTCCTAGCTCACCAGTCTGGTAGTACCATAGAAGATGTGGCCGAATCAGGTGATTATCATTTTCATACGCGCGTATCGAACAGAATACGATTATTAAGAAGGCGATGTAATTGCCATGACCGCACACTAAAACAATGTTGCCTCCTCAGGGCCGGGCCTCGTATTCCAAGTCTATCCCGAGGCCATATCGCGTCTGCCCCTTCCCAACCTGTGGGCAGTCCTCTTCTTTGTCATGCTTATTGCTGTGGGTCTCGACAGTCAGGTATTTTTGTGCATTGTAATGAAAAAAATATCGGTTATTATAGAGTGAGTATGTTTTGTTGTAATTTTGGATTCACTATCAAAATAAAACATGTCGTAACTACATCAATTTTTTTATGATTGAACGGTAGAAAAATTAAACACACTCATTATTAAAATAGTTTGTTTCACTGTCAAAAACTTTTGAAAATATTCCTTAATTGAGTATAATCACTTTTTTGAGTATCAGCGTAGATAATAAAGATCAGTCTCTAGAGTATATTGTCTTATTCATAAAAATTGATATAATACTGTCGTTACAGCAGTATGTTTTGTGGGAAGTTATACCTACCACTGTGTAGTATCGTTTATAAGATAGTAATTATATGTTCTACAGTTTGCTCAGCTAGAGACGGTTTTGGGAGGTCTACGGGATGTATTCCCAGGGACTCTGGGGAAAAGGAAGAACCTACTTCTGGTCTCAGTATTCGTCTGTTTCTTCCTACTTAGCCTTGTATTTGCCACCCCGGTAAGTGAACACCAAGTAGCTGTGTAGATGGTGTAAGTGAATACAATGTATTTATCAATTTAGCAGTTAAACTTTAATCAAGGTCTTGTTTATAACTTACAGGTTTGTCATATCTTGTTCCTCACTTTTAAAGATTGTACAACAGACACTCAAATGAATAGTACCTTTTAATACAATATCACAGTTAGATAGAGAAGAGTCAAACAGTGAATTAAACTGCATCATAAAGCTGCTCCGTCCTTCTAGGACTCGTCAGTGGTTCTAAAAGCCTAATGCTAAACCTATGAGGTGACAGGAAAATAAAAATTGATCGAAAGAAATGTCATAATCTAGATAAGGAGGTGTTGTGTCTACTGTTTAGTAATATGTTAAAAATACTACTGTTTGTTATGATTCTACATAAGTTTTTGAATTTACACAGTAAATGAATTCCAATAAGTAAAGTGGAACTAGCCAAGTTTGAATGTATTAGCCATCATGACAACTAAAAAACATACAGAACAGACATGTTTAAAATTTAATTCTGTATTTCAACTACATGTAATTAATTTTTAATCTGATGAACAATATGATCACGGTTTATATCATTATTTTAAAAATATCAGTGCAGCTATTATCATAAAAAGAGAAATAATTGAATACTGGAAGAAACAACTTAAAACAAAACTGTTATTGTGTTTTTTCTTCCTGATTGAGTTATCTACCCTGACATCTGAAAATACTTTGAAAAAACTTTTTCAATAGATAAGAAGTTAAAAATGTGTATAAAATAACTTTGCATTCAATGCTTTACGAGTTAAATTGTTTATAAACACAGTATTTTTAGCTCTCCTGACTCGTAGGGCCAAGTGAACTTATGCTGTGGCGCAGCGCCCGTCGTTCGTCCATCGGCCATCGTTCGTCCGGCGTCCGGCGTCAACTTTTTCCTTTAACCAATTTTTTTCTCAATACTCAGTTGACCAAATGTTTTAATATTTGGCTGGTATGTTCATAGGATGAGGCCTGACAAAGTTTGACCTTGACATATATTCAAGGTGACAGGGGTCAAATTTGTTTAAACCTTTAAACGAATTCTTCCCATGAACTTAAAGGTCTAGAGGAGTGATATTTGGCTGGTATGTTCCTAGAATGAAGCCCGACAAAGTTTGCGAAAAGAAATGGCCTTCACATATATTCAAGGTCACAGGGGTCAATTTTGTTAAAAACTTTCAACGACTTCTACTCATGAAGTATAAGGCATAGAGGGATGATATTTGGCTGGTATGTTCCTTTGTTGAAGCGTCTTCCTAGAAGAAGGATATATATAGCTGATATGTTCCCAAGGATGTAGCTCGACATACCAGATGAGCTCTGCAGACCAATTGGGCATTTTGATAAAAAAATCAAATTTTGGTCGCCATGGCAACATAAGGATGCAAAAATACATTACTGTAAAATTTCAACACATAAGATTTTTCAGATTCCTATTATATATTCTGGTGGTTGACTAAATTGTTAATTCTGTTATACAAAGCTTTTCTTATGTAATGAAATTTGGGCAGACAGAAATAAAATTTGCTAATTTCAACCGTGAATCAGTAAATTTCTGGCATGTACATGTCCTTAGATTCCTACTTCAATAGTTGACAATGCCATGAAGTTTGAAATTTGGTTACTAGAAACATTACTCTTTCTAGTAACACTTATCGGGATTCAAATGACATCAGTGATATTAAGATTGAAGTTAGCACTTCAGTACAAGATGTAAATCATGAGTTTAAGACCACTTCTATATGGATGTTTACAGGCTGGAATGTACATATTTGTATTGGTTGACTGGTACGCCACGGCTTACTGTTTCTTCATCATTGCCATCTGTGAGTGCCTCGTCGTCGGCTGGTTCTATGGTGAGTCGCAATCTTTGTCCGTCTCTGATTGTCGGTCTGTCCGTTTGTCGATATTTTCTTTCTTTCATATTATTGACCTTAAGATGTTGGAGGTAAAACTACACACAAGGAATACGATATAACTGATTGTTGGTACGAACGAAGAAACAATAAATAGGCTTTACACTTTCGTGTTTTGTCTTCAAATGAATTTCCGGTGATATTATATTGAGGTCAATACAAGAATTTTTCTGAAATGTTGTTCGACTGAGTCTTAAGGAAGGAATAGCACCCTAGAACAAAGTCGCGTGAAAAAGTAAAACACGGACAGTAAGAATTATACTGTTTTTAAGTAGGTTTAGATACGACAACCAGATTCATACGAGATAGGTCATACATAAGATTTACTTTGTGAAGCATGATGTTTTAGCATAGTTTCTATGATGTTGTCATCTTTCATTAAATAAGCTGCAGTGTTGTGTACCAACAAATACTTGTTACCAGCTGGTAATAAGTAAAAGTAATTATTACTGTGATAAACATATTTAGTAATACACTTCGAGTGTAAATTAATGAGTAATGATTGATTGCAGGAGCGGAGCGGTTTAGTCATGACATCCAGATGATGACGGGTAGGAGTGTCCACTACGTCATCAGGTTATCGTGGTGTATCATTACACCTATAGCCCTCTTTGTAAGTAATCTTAGTCCGATAGACTTATCTTGTCTGTTCACGTTGGAGAATTTTAGATATTATACATATATATAATTTTCATGTATAATTTCTTTAGCGTTCGGTGCATTGACAGCGTACTCAAATTCAGCAATATGTGCGTCATATGTTCGCATCATTTACTTACACATTCCTACAACCTGAAGATGAAAATCACTTAAAAATATTCAACTATTTAAGCATGAATTCTACATGGATCACGTACGCGTGATGTTCCGCTTCAATACATTGGTAGCTGTTTTGTTTTTAGCTCGCTTGTCAAAGACAACGAAAGCTTATACTTCAACCCGGCATCAGCGTCAGTGCTAGTTTCTTAAAAAGCCTGCTTTCTTTTAAATGTTTTGGACTTTTAATGTCAAATCCAAGATTTTGGTAGAAGTATTGTAAGGTATCAGCATTTATAAGTGCAGTAGGCTACTGATATTTAATTGGGGAGTACTGAGGGAGTTAACTATTACATATCTGTATACGTGTATCAGGATACTGACATTTGGTTTTAGGGTTTCTTTGTGTGTATGTATATATATATATATATTCTATTACTTCATGGATTCGTCATAAACTATTATTGAGAAAAAAGTGGGTTTTTTTATTATTTTTTAAACATTTTGGACCTTTTGTGTCAAATCTAATGTAATCAAAGCTAATGTAATCAAATCTAATGTCATCTGTTTGGTGCCAGTGTTGAAAGACATTATTCCCTGTTCAAATAACAGTATATTGGAATATGGATTCTAGTTGACGTAACACATGCCATTATGTTATGTTTTTTCTATACTCAATATGTTATGTGGAGGTGAAATTTATCCTTAACATAATTTTACGCTAATCTTTCAACCCTATTATCAACAGATAGCCTTGCTTGGAACAGTTCTTGCCTTCAAACCACCTGTTCACAATGGGTATTTGTTTCCTGAACACGCTAAAGCTATTGGGGTTGTTATAGGATTGGTATCCATAGTACCCCTCCCAGTGATGGCCCTTCATGGGTTCTACTGCACATCAGGATCACCAGCAAAGGTAGGTAATAAAGAAAATTCTCCTGTCCGAGATAAAGCTTCGTCATACCGTCTAAGATAAGTAGTAAGGTTCTTTTAAATATCCTTGTATTTTACAAACGACATACAAACTGAATAGCCCTTTAGAATTAGATACAGTATAGGAAATAAACTGCATTATACCATTGTTTCTACTTCGTCAGCGATGCTATGAGCCTAAATTTCTGAAATATAGAAGGCGACTGAAGAAAATGAAAAAAAATCGAACAAGGTTTGAAAAAAACCCCCAAAAAATCCCCAACAAAATCTTAAGTTCATACTGTTCAATATTGAAGAGATATCACAGGAAGGTAGCTATTTATCCTTTTCCTATCCCGCCGACTACTCCTGATCCTTCTCTCCCGCCGACGATTCTTGATCCTTCTCCTCTCCCACCGACGATGCCTGATCCTTCTCCTCTCCCGCCGACGACTCGTGATCCTTCTCCTTTCCCGCCGACTACTCCTGATCCTTCTCTCCCGCCGACGATTCGTGATCCTTCTCCTTTCCCGCCGACGATTCTTGATCCTTCTCCTCTCCCGCCGACGACTCATGATCCTTCTCTCCCGCCGACGATTCTTGATCCTTCTCCTCTCCCGCCGACGACTCCTGATCCTTCTCTCCCGCCGACGATTCTTGATCCTTCTCCTCTCCCGCCGACAACTCCTGATCCTTCTCCTCCCCCGCCGACGATTCTTGATCCTTCTCCTCTCCCGCCGACGATTCCTGATCCTTCTCCTCTCCCGCCCACGATTCTTGATCCTTCACCTCTCTCGCCAACGACTCCTGATCCTTCTCCTCCCCCGCCGACGATTCTTGATCCTTCTCCTCTCCCGCCGACAACTCCTGATCCTTCTCCTCCCCCGCCGACGATTCTTGATCCTTCTCCTCTCCCGCCCACGATTCTTGATCCTTCACCTCTCTCGCCAACGACTCCTGATCCTTCTCCTCCCCCGCCGACGATTCTTGATCCTTCTCCTCTCCCGCCGACAACTCCTGATCCTTCTCCTCTCCCGCCCACGATTCTTGATCCTTCACCTCTCTCGCCAACGACTCCTGATCCTTCTCCTCCCCCGCCGACGATTCTTGATCCTTCTCCTCTCCCGCCGACAACTCCTGATCCTTCTCCTCCCCCGCCGACGATTCTTGATCCTTCTCCTCTCCCGCCGACGATTCCTGATCCTTCTCCTCTCCCGCCCACGATTCTTGATCCTTCACCTCTCTCGCCAACGACTCCTGATCCCTCTCTTCTCCCGCCGACAACTCGTGATCCTTCTCCTGATGACGCTCTCATTTGGAAATACTCTATTTCTTTGATGCTCGTATTGTGTGATTTGGTTTTGTTGTTGTTTACCTTGTTCACATTTGCTTACGTTGCTTTCTTTGATCGACTAAGATTTACACGGCGAGTGCCGTAAAAGAAGACGACTACGTTACCCTTCCGGAACACCTAGTCTTATTCTTTAGGAGTTTCATATTTCTGTTGTTGTTTTGTCCATGCTTCATTTGAATTTTGTTGTTTTTAAGACAAACGTCTACAGATAAACAACCAAAATTTGTCTTTTACTGTTGCAGAGACTGAAGGTTTTGTTGAACCCCAACCAAGAATGGGGTCCTAACAACAAGACAGTTGGTTCTGTGTACGAGTATTATCGTAATCAAGGCAGTCTCTGGACGCGTGCCAAGACCAACGTTTTTGGAGTGGGTCACTGATGCCTTGGCAACCTTACGACAAACATCTTTATTTACGGAAGTGTGGCATATCTACGCTGACGAGTGTATGATACATCCACAGTGAGGAGGGCAGGACACACATTGACAGAGAGGAGTGCACGACACACATTAACAGTGGGGAGAGAGTGACACACATTGACAGTGAGGAGTAAGTGACATACATTGACAGTGGGGCGTGAGTGACACACATTGACAGTGGGGCGTGAGTGACATACATTGACAGTGAGGAGTGAGTGACATACATTGACAGTGGGGCGTGAGTGACACACATTGACAGTGGGGCGTGAGTGACATACATTGACAGTGAGGAGTGAGTGACATACATTGACAGTGGGGCGTGAGTGACACACATTGAAAGTAAGGAGTGAGTGACAAATCTATCATGCCGACTGCACAACACATATTAACAGTGTTGAATGTACGGCATATCTGCAGTGACGAGAGTATCGCTCGCATCTACTGCGACGGAATGATGAATCATCTACGGTGACGATATTACGAATCATCTACAGTGTCGAAAGTCCGACGCACGCCTTTAGTGAAGAGAATACTACACATATATACATTGTCGAATTTACGACATATTTATATTGACGAAGGTACGACATACATTTACAGTGAAGAGAGAGTAGCATTTCTAAAGTGAAGACAGTACAATATTTCTACAGTGAAGACAGTACATTTATACAGTGAAGAGAGTACGATATGTCTGGAGTGAAGAGAATGTGACATACATTTACAGTGAAGAGAGAACGATATGTCTAAAGTGAAGAGAATGTGACATACATTCACAGTGAAGAGAGAACGATATGTCTAACGTGAAGAGAATGTGACATACATTTACAGTGAAGAGAGAACGATATGTCTAGAGTGAAGATAATGTGATATACATTCACAGTGAAGAGAGAACGATATGTCTAGAGTGAAGAGAATGTGACATACGTTTACAGTGAAGAGAGAACGATATGTCTAAAGTGAAGAGAATGTGACATACATTCACAGTGAAGAGAGAACGATATGTCTAACGTGAAGAGAATGTGACATACATTTACAGTGAAGAGAGAACTATATGTCTAGAGTGAAGAGAATGTGACATACATTTACAGTGAAGAGAGAACGATATGTCTAGAGTGAAGATAATGTGATATACATTCACAGTGAAGAGAGAACGATATGTCTAGAGTGAAGAGAATGTGACATACATTTACAGTGAAGAGAGAACGATATGTCTAAAGTGAAGAGAATGTGACATACATTCACAGTGAAGAGAGAACGATATGTCTAACGTGAAGAGAATGTGACATACATTTACAGTGAAGAGAGAACTATATGTCTAGAGTGAAGAGAATGTGACATACATTTACAGTGAAGAGAGAACGATATGTCTAGAGTGAAGATAATGTGATATACATTCACAGTGAAGAGAGAACGATATGTCTAGAGTGAAGAGAATGTGACATACATTTACAGTGAAGAGAGAACGATATGTCTAAAGTGAAGAGAATGTGACATACATTCACAGTGAAGAGAGAACGATATGTCTAACGTGAAGAGAATGTGACATACATTTACAGTGAAGAGAGAACTATATGTCTAGAATGAAGGGAATGTGACATACATTCACAGTGAAGAGAGAACGATATTTCTACAATGAAGAGAATACGACATGTATAGAGTGAAGAGACTACGACATACATTCACAGTGAAGAGAGAACGACATTTTTATAGTGAAGAGAGAACGACACATCTTCAGTGAAGAGAGAACGACACATCTACAGTGAAGAGAGAACGACACATCTACAGTGAAGAGAGAACGACACATCTTCATTGATGAATTTATGACAGATCTACATTGATCAGTGCACGACACGGTGGCTGGTATTCTACACATCTGAGGAGAGTACTACGAACATCTACAGTCATGAGTACAGGGTTTGACAATTATCTTCCATGTAAAGCGTACGATATACTGCTATTGTGTCCAGATTCTTGAGACGATACCGTGTGATGAAAGAGAAACTTTACATCTATATATATTTTTTGCATTAATCAGAATGTTTATTTTGTACGTAGAACATTAGCTTCTAACATATATTTAACAAAGTGTTAAAATGCTTTGTTTTTTTTTATCTCGCCATCATCTGATAGTGGGTTTTTCAAGTCGCGTTTCGTCCTCTGTTCGTTATGGCATTCCATCTCGTCATTCCCATCAATTGCTCTAATATGGACCATTGTGCGTGCTTCTACAAATGACATTTTGAAACTGATCAGGTATGGTCGATAGGCAGCAGCCCGGGAACACTGTATGTAACCCTTTACATGTTTTTTTTCTACACCCGTTGCCATATAGATCTTTTTACGAGTTAAACCTCTTTGTCGCTATAGCGTAGTATTGACTGTGTATTTATGTTTAGTAGCTGTGTGTATTGAATTGTTTTACTAATCGAGAAAGATATTAAGTAACAGATTTGTTTGTATCTTAAAAAGATTTTTTGAGCTGTAGTCTATTGCTCTGATAGAGAAAATACTGATATGAACTTTCTAAGAATTTACTAATATGTTCCCAAACAGTATGTTATATTTATCATATTTAGTATAATAGATAGTGAGTGGGAAAAGTCCATCCAAAACTCTTAATAGTACAATAAAGATCATGGCGCATACCAATGGCTGTCAGGGATACACCAGATATTTTCTTTTTTCTGAAATTTTTCTTTTAATTTTGATCAGTGTGTTTATATCCTATGTATTCTGAACTAAAATATTCCCACCATTATTGGACTTTTTACTACTAATATGATCAGGGTCACTTCTCTTAGAGTTAGTAATATCATTATGTACTTCAAGGTAAAAATACACGTTTTTCGTACATGTGTGTGATGAGGGTTTTATTCGTTTATTCAAGGTAACACGTACTATCAACACATTTACCTTATGTCCAACACAACAGTTCATTAGCAATACTGATGAGGAGATGATAGTAGAGATGATGATGTGGATGTACAGTCAGTATAGGTAGTATAGTAAATGTAGTATAGTAAAGATAGTATAGTTAAGGTAGTGTAGTAAAGGTAGTATAGTAAAGGTAGTATAAGTATAGTAAAGGTAGTATAGATAGTATAGTTAAGGTAGTATAGTAAAGGTAGTATAGTAAAGGTAGTATAGTTAAGGTAGTATAGATAGTATAGTTAAGGTAGTATAGTAAAGGTAGTATAGTAAAGGTAGTATTGTAAAGGTTGTATAGATAGTATAGTTAAGGTAGTGTAGTAAAGGAAGTATAGGTAGTATAGTAAAGGTAGTATAGTAAAGGTAGTATATGTAGTATAGTAAAGGTAGTATATGTAGTATAGTAAAGGTAGTATAGTAAAGGTAGTAAAGGTAGTATAGTAAAGGTAGTATAGGTAGTATAGTAAAGGTAGTATAGTAAAGGTAGTATAGTAAAGATAGTATAGTGAAGATAGTATAGTAAAGGTAATATAGTAAAGGTAGTATAGTATAGATAGTATAGTAAAGGTAATATAGTAAAGGTAATATAGATAGTATAGTAAAGGTAGTAGTATAGTAAAGGTAATATAGTAAAGGTAATATAGATAGTATAGTAAAGGTAGTATAGATAGTATAGTAAAGGTAGTATAGTAAAGCTAGTATAGATTTATATTTTTATGTTCCTTGGCTTCCAAAGATGTTATAATATTTTAGAAATATTTAGCTAGATATCAGATAAATTCCTTAATGAGATTTCCCTTCAACACAAATTTGACAGATATATGGTATCGTAATTGATGTCATGGTGTTTGCAATGTTCTAGTATTGCTCATTCTCTGCAGTAAACTTATTTTTAATTTATTGGAACATGTACCTATGGATAATTTGATCCTTTAGTCTTAACTTGGCGTTTTTGTATTACATTCTCAGTCACAGGAATTTTTCAGAAGAACAACTGTTCTAAACCTTGTACAAAAGACAAACAAATGGATAGCACATTTCAATACAAATTTTGAAAGATTACGTGTATATAGTAGAGTCAAATTATAAAGTAAAGTGCATCACACAGCTGTTTCATCCTTCTAGGAATCGTCAGTGATACTACATCATACAGCTGTTTCGTCCTATGACTCGTCAGTGATACTACATCATACAGCTGTTTCGTCCTTCTAGGACTCGTCAGTGATACTACATCATACAGCTGTTTCGTCCTTCTAGGTCTCGTCAGTGATACTACATCACACAGCTGTTTCATCCTTCTAGGACTCGTCATTGGTGCTACATCATACAGCGGTTTCGTCCTTCTAGGACTCGTCAGTGATACTACATTATACAGCTGTTTTGTCCTTCTAGGACTCGTCGGTGATACTACATCATACAGCTGTGTTTCGTCCTTCTAGGACTCGTCATCTGTGCTATATCATACAGCGGTTTCGTCCTTCTAGGACTCGTCAGTGGTACTACATCAAACAGCTGTTTCATCCTTGAAGGACTCGTCAGGGATGCTACATCATACAGCTGTTTCATCCTTGAAGGACTCGTCAGTGATGCTTAGGGCCTAAATATGGAAATCGAAGAGGCAACTGAGGAAAATCAAAATTGATCGAAAGAAATGTCAAGATGTAAATATAAGCATTGGCTCCACAATTCATTATGTTTCATAATTTTTATATACTGCCCCCAGTACATGTCTATATTTACTTTTTCAATATAAATTAAAATGTTTCTTTCATGTTATAAGGTTACTGAGTTCATAAGTATTGTCAACCGTCCAGGATTAGCATCTCTCTATACAAAATTAGATATAGATGCGTTAGAATCATGCAATAAGAATCGAACTTTACCTTACAGCTGTTTCGTCAGGACTCGCCAGTGTTGTTAAGAATCTAAATTTTGAATCCCAGGAGACAATCGAGAAAGATAAAAAAAATATAAAGAAACATCGTAGATTTCACCATAATTGTTCAACACAACTAAGAAATTCAGAATACTGAATTCTGACTCGAGAGATTAATCTCCTTAATGCTAAGGAATCGGCAATTAAATATTTAAATTTGTCTCTTACTCTCAGAAAAAAAAAGAAATAGCACAGCAACTTTAAGAGGCTTTAAAAATATACCTTTTTAATTTTGTATCAATTAGTAAATTTCAGTGAAATAGCCAAACATCGTCTAATGAAGGATTTAAAACATTTTTGTTTTCAAAATATTAATGGTGAGTGTAGAATTCTTAAAAACTCTTCCTTCCGCACAAGGATATTGTCCAAAGCTGAGGCATTCCTTGGAAAATGAGACTCGATTTTGTATGAACAGTGGAATTCCATTCGGCAAAAAGGCCGGGGTCTAATAGGGGAATTATTTAAAAAAATAATATTCCTTTCCGAAATTCTTTGTTGAATAGTTGAATTAGCCAGGTGAACGATACATGCCTCGTGTGCCTTTTGTTCACTTAAAAAATGTATTGATTGTGGTGTATTGAATTAAAAAAACCTCTTTTGATTGGGTTTATTATAATGAATTTGATAAATCGTGTATAAGATTGTTTAGATGCAATGAGGTATAGTTTTTCCTGTGAGAAATTGACAATAAGAATTAAGAATAAACCCTGTGTCAGTATCACATTATATAGAGACTACAATATTTCTGTAATTAAGGCATTCTGTCAAATTATATAGAGACTGCAATATTTCTGTAATTAAGGCTTTGTGGTATAGCTTTCCGTAAACAGAAGTATTTACCGACAACCTTGATGATATCAGATTTTCTAATTTTATGGCTCCATTGATAATATTCATACTTTTAAACCTAACTTCCAAAGTAACCAGATGAAATTTCTTATGATTAATGTAGCTTACGTAATGTTTCGATGAAAATTATTTTCTACGCCAAAAGTTTTCAATAAAAGCATTTTCTTTGTCAATTTAAAGGTTATTTTATACAGCAATACTGTCTGTCTACTGTTTCTGCTTTTCTATTAATGTCATAAATTGTCAGATACATTTTCGTCTTTGTAGCCGGAGTATAACAAACAAACTTTACAAAAAACTACCATGTTTATATTTGTACGTGAAGTAATATTTCAAAACACTTCCATATTGATAATAATTGATTCGAACTTTAATATTCCTTGCAAATCTTCGAAAACGACGTATCGACAAGTCGACAAAAGAGCAATACTCAAAACCATAGAATAAAATAGTAAAATAAAATGGAACTTGATAGACTGAATAAAGATAGGCAATAGCGGGCCTCGTTTTAACATTGGGTAGGTATTCGTCATAAGTGATAACTTATCATAAAACAGGTGATTCTAACTTCATTTTACAAATGGTGACCATACATGTGTCAAGTGAACGAACTTAAGTTTCAGGTAAAGATTTAACAGGGCTAACTGTTTAGGGTTTTAGTTTTTCTCCTCGTGAACAGCCAATGTCATTATGAGGCTGGTCTCCTACTGGTAGCTGATGGCTACCGCGCTTAAGAACATACGGGAGGTCCGTCTCATACCGTCCATAGCATGTAAGGTAAAGTTTGGACAGAGGACAGTCACAACAGTACAGACAGATCCGCTCTCTGAGAAACACAAACCCCCGCGGTCAATGACGAGTAAAGAATGAAAAACTGGCTGTTTGATGCGGTTTATTTCTGTCTACTTTAACTCATTCTGTATTGAAATGTATTACCAACTCATGTGCACAATCCTCGGCTGAGTAACATAGATCAACGCTCTAACCGATAGAGCTTTCAGTGACTTTATATAGTGGCACAGAATGTCACGGATATGACAATGATAAATCGACTTATTTTTTTTATATCATACAAATATATCCTAGTTTAGAATTATTAATTGTGATCAAACCTTTCCGTATTTCCTCTTTTTAGGACCATTGGTTCGTCGGAAGGATTTATTAAACACATATTCCCTAGATACACACGCTTCCCGTGGCTACGTCAGGCCTCCCCGGCGTTATCTCAACTAATGAAAAGCTGCTTCCTTCATGTGACTGACGTATGTTAAAAAAATAAGTACGGTGCGGACTTGTACACCTATATAGTATACTAAGCAAGGAAAAAAGGGTTACTGACAGATGATCTGACACGAGAACCGAAGTCATGAATTCAGGAATACTACTCATTGTTGTGATAGCATTGCATCTGAGTCATATAACTGAAGGTGGGTTGACTTATTTCTTTTACGTAAAAAATATATTTTTCATGTAGCACGTGACGTGATTGTTTAACGCAAGTACAGAAATTATGGTTTTTGAAATGGCCAACGTACAGATAAATATATATATATAAATTAAGAGAGAGAGAGAGAGAGTGGAAGGGGGGGGGGGGGTAAAAAGATACAAAACATGATGTTTCATCCTTTTAAACTACGAGGATTTCAGCGTCTGTTTGTTTACTAATAACGAAGTTAATCTTCAAGAGCATTCATCTCTGTGGAAAAATTCCAGTACAACTCTAATAAACAATGCTATTAAAACTGTTGTAGACTATAATAGTGTGTCCTTTAACATATTTGTTTTTTTTTTCTTGTCCAAAACGGTTTAAAGGTAACACCCAACACTGTTGATCCCTTGTAATGACTAGTAAACCTATTAATTGACACAATTCGGGACATGTCGTTGAATCATTGAAATACATACACGCCCCAGTCTCACACTACATTAACAACAATACACATTCTAAACGAGATACTGATGTCGGTCCAATGGAATCTTCTTCTGATATCTATCTTTTCATTTCGCTAAATTTTCAACAACCCTAAGAAATAGACAAAACTATATTCCAAATGCATGCAGCGTTATTAGTGTAACAAAACTTTTCGTTACTGAATATGTGGTCGAATATATATGTATTGTTTGATACATTTTCTATAATGTCGGCACACTGGAAGGGAGCGCCACAAACGATGTACAAGTTATGCCTAATTACCAGGTTAAACGAAGAAATTATATTTATATACCTTATTACAGATACGGTAACCTTTTATTTGATTTCAACCATGAAGGTTAATTAAAGTTTGAACAGTTTTGTGCCGTCTACGTTTTATAAAGACCGTGATATTTTTCTATCTGATATGATTTTAGCTCAAATTTTACAAAAATGTGTGATGTAGTCTCAATGCACAAACGACAGCAATTTTCAGGTTGTGGTAAACTAATGGTACATTTAGATTTGTAACATCGCTAAATCATTCAGATCTATAAAGCAGTTTCACTACGCGGCGGATTGGGATTGTCTCCGTCTTTAATCATTGGTAAAATCGGAAGGGTTTCAAACAGTTACTTCTGGATGTTTTGTTTCGATGTTTCGAAGTTCAAGGGACTAGCAAAATACTTTGATACATCGAGACTTCGAACCATTCGTGGTGGGTTATATCGACATTTTCATGTTCATTGTTGATGACATGATATATATATATATGATATGTAGATGAAGTGAACAAATACAACAAATACCAAAACACAAGTTTAAATGAAATGAGACTTTTTTCATTTAAAAATGAATTAATTTCATGAAAAAAATAACTAAATATAATTCAATGATAAATCGACATTGCGAGCTTACGTTTATATCAAACGTTTATATTCGCGCCTGTGTATTTTACGGATTTCTTTAAAATGAAACGACGCGCAGCATTAAAATGGTCTTCATGTGTTAAAGAAATTCTTTCAAGACCGAAACATAAACGTTATAGATACCAATGAATTTAATAGAAAGCAAATGAATATAATAATTTATTCTGTTCAGAAACGACAGAACTTACCAATGGTGTAGCAAATGTTTCTAGGTGTATGCTTTCAAAAGAGGGTCCAGGGGCGGAGCCCCGGTGGGGTTCTGGGGATGAAGTAAATAAAAACCAAAGTAAGAACTAACATATCAATGGAGTTTGAGTGTATGCTTAAACACACAGGCATACATTGTTGCTACGTTACTACTCGCATCATAAATATTTAATGGTGGTAGCCGATGTTCTGAAGACAGCTAGTCTGAATCAATAGGAGAACGTAAGGTTGACATATTAACCATCGTGTTTCTGTTATGCTTATAACTGAAAAGTGTCGCTTAGGGAATGAGTAAAATCGTCATAAAATGTACAGGTTTTCCTCCGATTGTTTTCACCAATCCTATTTATTTATTTATTTTTATTTTAACGGGTTTTACGTCCACTATTACGATCTTTCGCTCTTTCAGCGGACGAGTCACCATTCGGTAAATTAAACCTAATTATATGCTACTACCGCAACGACATCTCATTATCTTTAAATGAACGTCGAGGCTTGTAATTAAACAATTGAATTTTAATCTGTGTCCAGTAATTAATTAACAAAATACCTGTATAGTATAGGTAAAATATTTTGTTAGAATCTTAAGGTATCAAGAACTGTTATCAAAATTAACGGTCCGTGAAAAACTGTGATACATTGAAAAGTTTGATTTATAAAACTTCGATTCATAAAGCTTGTAATACATAGGCATAAAACTCGGGACCAGACGAAAACTTCGATACATCGAGATAAATCGAATAATCAAAGTACAATTCATAAAATTTTTACCTTTTTTTTGCTTGTTTGTTCTTTTGTTTTAGTTAAGTTTTTTTGTCTTTGTTCTGTTTTGTTTGTTTTTTATTTTTGTTCTTTTTGTGCTGTTTTTGTTTTTTTGATGAGCTTTTTAAATCCCACAGAATATTAATTCTCTTGAAGTTGGCAATTAATGTATACACGACTCTAGGTTAACTCTGAGGAAAAAAAGTGTACAGTTTATACTTCATTTCACTTTTAACACTGGTTTTCATATTGTGTACCTTGTTATTGATTATAGTTTTATCAGCTGCTATAAAAGGTAGCACGTGGAGTAGATTACATTTCAAATGTTTATTCAATACCGTATTTTGATAACGTAGCATTACATCAAATTCCACGTACAGAGTTACAGTGTGACGATTTAATAATGAATAAAGGTCAAACTAACTTCTGTAAGGTCACACCAGAAACTACAAACGTAACTCTGATTCAAAATCGATTAAATGATTGGGAGGAGAAATAGCTTCAGTGGAAGATTTATCTTAATACCGAGGCTATTTAACAGGGTGTTGTATAAAACTTCAAATAGGTATTAACCTTCAGGTGACATAAGTTTTCTCCAAATTTCTCTCCCCCCACAGCCCAAAAAAAGCAAAAAAAACAACGTGTTATTGTTGCAAGTTAATGTATTTTCCTGGTGATTAGGCAAGTCTTATCCGGAAGTATTTCAACATACGTTACGCAACTGTTTTCTTAGATGTTAATGAAGAAACACAGTGACGAGAGAGAAACATCACATTTCGACCGAAATGTCCCTACTTACCGATGCGCAGTTGTATAGTAAGTAGAGGAGGTATATAGATATACATGTCACCGGTAAAGTCGTAGTGTTATATCCATTATGATTTATCTTCCTTGAGTGGATTTCCATAGTTTACCATTACAGTGTAGTTACATCATTACTAGCAAACAAACTGACAACATAGAACAACTTTTGAATAATGCACAAATGTTTTGAAGCTTTGACATTACAATTGTGCCACATCTCTTTAATGCATGATCTTCTGTGACATTTACCTAACGTTTGACGCTGAAGTATACAACAAAATTTTCCCATTACCCTCTATATGCCTTCCCATCAAATACATTATATATATGATTAAGAAGACACGGTACCAGTTTATTACAACGAACAAAAGGGATATCAACACCGTAACTTCCGAAAAATTACAAGGAGAATAAGATCAGGGGCTCCGGAAGAGTAAGCGTTTTATGCTTCTTTGCCAATCCGAGTAAGTAATGCCACGTTCTCAAATATGAAGAAGGTATATAACAACGGAACTGAAAGGCAACCTAACGAGCAATATACATGTCCTGTTTCATATTACACAAAAAACAAAATGTTTCTCAATGCTATCTCTGTGACGACTGTAAAATGTCTCCCTCATTTTCATCAACCCACATCGTTTGAAATTGTTTTACGAGTATATTAAACTCAAACATGATGAAATGATGGTATACCGAAACTTTAAGCAACTTTTTAAATACACCATTTCATCGTGATTAGAAATACCAGATTAAATGGCATCTTGAATTAAATACCCATTTAGATTGGGGATCAATATGGAGAATTATAAGTGTGAACCCGTCCCGTGTTAAATAAACACTTAAGTGTTTTATTGTTAAAGTGTCTGTATGCAGAAAATAATTAAAGAATGAACAAACCCAACGGGCTATCCACTTCTGTTTTCCCGAAATAGAAGATCAATATCCGTTTTTTCTTCAATATCACGAATAAAAATATAACTGACCTTGGGAAGTTACTGGATACCTAATTTCTAGATATGAAGAATAAAGGTAAACCAATGACGATTATCGGGTTTTGTGACAACGGTGAAATAAATAGCGAAACGTACATAATTTGTAACACAGTGAAATAAAATAAAATTCTGCTTATTCCGACGATGTTTAATGGGGCTTGATCAACTGCGAAATTCACAATATCAACTAAATTTTAATCAAAAAGAAAGAAAATTTTAAATGAACTACTACCTGATAAATACTGTAAAACATAACACAATGAAATTAGTCTATTTTGTATTCACTATTTATGATAAGACATTGTCTGAGTTATGGTGAATAGGATAAAAAACCACAATACTAAGTCCGCGCACATGTTCGTCAGGGGTGAACGAGTGCGAGTTAAAAACATTCTCAGTCAAGCATAAAACAAGCATGACTGTTCGAGAAACGTTAATTCTCAACAGAGCACAGACAATAGATAAAATGTAATTTTATGTCACGACATCACTTTAAGAGATTATATTAAGACAGACATTATTTTTGAAACTGAAATAATTATGCTGTAAAGATGATATAGACCCATGGTTGTTTGATTGACAAGTATAGAGCAGGAACATAGTCCTGTGATCTTTGGACTTTCTTAGAAATAGACCTTACTACAGTTTAACCTTTAAACGACAATTTTACTGGTTCTCGATTTTTCTGAATTTTTCGCATTGGCCTCCCTATATAATTCGCCAAACAATCTATAGAACTTTTGTTTTTTAATCCTAGGAGGACGAAGAACGAAACAGCTTGTTTGATATAGTTTACTTCATATTCGTTCTCTGTTAAATCTAATTGTAAAATTGTACCGAAAACTATCGATCCATATTTTTAACATTCACTTCAGTGGGATTTGATTGAAGTACGTCGCCTTGTGGAATGTTACATTTAGAACCCTAGCACCAATGATGGGACCAAGAAGGACGAGACTGATGTAAAATGCCACTATTTTTGTCAGCATTTTCTACCTATTACTAAATTTGCCTGGAAAGCAGTAATTCATTTGGTGCAATCCTTTATGCACTGATATATATATATATATTGTATGTATACTGTAATATATATATTGTATATGGACTGTTATTTCCAATCAGCAATTCAATAAATCGCTTCACAGATAAAACAATGTGAAGAAGATATACTCTCCCTTTGTGATATAAAACCTCCTCAGAGGGTAGGGAAGGTCCCCAAATATATCATAACTCAAGTACAATATATGAGACAGGTAGGTATAAACTTATCTTCATTAATAATCACCAGCTTTGTCTTCACTGAAGTTTAAATACATTTATAAAATAACTTTTCTATATCCTTTCTCGATATCATAGACCATCAAGAGACACTTAACGTTATAAATTGAGCCCGTATCACGTCCCGGCAAGCTACAACAGTAGGCTTTACGTCAAGTAGACCGTATTATATTGCTTACCCCGGATCTCTGACACAGCAGGGGAATGTAACAACCAATATACAGTTAGAGGTTTAGAAACAGATAGATGAATAAGTCACAGCTTGGATAGGTCAAGGAATTACCTTTCTGGTTTGATATAACACCAAGAAAACAAAATCTTGAAAATGATATATTCACAAAATATACATGTCGATAGGTAATGGATCAACTACTCTTTAATTCTCGTTGTTTCTCAAGGGGTCCAATATGTATAACAGGCAGTTGAAAAGTGTCCTTCCATCAAGGACCCAACCCGCGAAATCCACAGCTTCCCGCTGCTTTTATGTTCTAACTAAAAGGAGATTTCCTCCAGCGTGACGCTAGAATTTAATATTTATATTTGTTTCAATTTAGGGTCCAAGACGACGAAGAGAAGCATAACACTCTATCCCATAGGTATTTTATTGACCTCTCGAGAATGATAATCCGAAACATGCCGTTCTCTTCAAAGAGATCGATATTTCAAAATGACATGACAAGGAACTAATCTCTAGTCGTATGATTTCTTTCAAAAAAGAAATGCACCTGTCATGATTTATCAGATCAAGTTATTTAGAAAATCCTACTTGATAGAGGATAGCTCTAAATATCTTACATGATCCTACTGAGGATAGGAGACCGAAAGGAATGATGGGTCACGTGACTTAACCTCGCGTTCCAATGAAGGCAAATTAAGACATTTATTCAATATGTGGCGTATTCATCGAATACTAGAAACGACAGGTTCCATGGGGCGAAGCCATATGTAGTGACCTTAGAGAAAGTAAAGGTCGGAAGGGGCGGAATATATTGAATATCTTGACATCGAGAAATCATAACCATTTGTCAGCGGTCTATCTCCTGTCTGATGCAAAGGAGACAAATAGGAGGGTCTAATCTATTCATATGCCCAGTAAACCTAGCTAGGTTATGAAAAGACAATATTCCATTCTATATAATCTCTATATTAACATTGTGCATTATTACTGTGCCAGAATACCTGCCCCCACATTAATCCCAGTAAACCGTCTTTTAGCAAAATGGTTGTGCAGCAATATACACACATACTTTACGAACAAAGGAAATACGTGTGAAAGTAGATTTGCCGCGCGGGAAACAACATCATATCCAACTCCCCTACCTTTTTTTACCGGACCATCCTGTCAGTTCAGGACTATCATGCGTACATCATTTTACATAATTCAATTTCAAAAAGACCGTCGCAGAAACTGCAACGATAAGTAAGCTGATTGTAATGGTTGTAGAATCCTTACCATTGCGGAGCATAAAAAGAAATGGGTCAAAATTGGTTGTAAACTGTCAAGTCATATAAGATTGTACAAAAGATGCAAGTGAATAACACCTTTTAATACAAATTTAAAATAAGATACAGTGGAGCTAAGAAATACATTTACTTTGTCCTTCTAGGACTCGTCAGTGAAGCTGAAGGTCAAAATGTTAAAATCTTACAGGCGGTTGAGGAAAATCTAAGGTGATCGAAAGAATTGTCAAAATCTAGAATGGGAAGTGTACTTCCCCAATTATTCAATACATTTCGTAATTTTTATGTCTGATAAGCATATAAGAACGTCAAGCGCGTGTGTATATTCTGAAGCGTGCCACTATTCGAATGTTTTAAATGAATTTTTAATGTATTGTTGTTTCCATTTCAATATCGTGATGTCTTTCCTTAATTTTTCTCCAGGCTTGTCGTCAGCGTGTGGGTCATGTTACAAGAAACCGACCTTTACCAGCGGTAAAACAGTTTTGGAGGCACAGATATCCCCGTCAGAAGCTGTGTTTGAGCACGAGCTAAATGTTATTCCAGTCAAGGTCGATGTTCAAGTGACACCGAAATCTGACCCTCAATCTATCTTTCCGGGTGTAGGTTCGGCACAACGAGATGATGACGAAGACGGTCCTTATGGAGGGGTAGTGTACAAGTACAACGACGGGTCGGTCATCGTTTACGCCCCGAACAGATGGGATGGATTCTCTACAGGATCTGTCATTTATACTGGTAAAACTGTAAAATCGTTAATTTTTTTTATGGAATTTAATTTCAATGATTTCGTGGATCCTCTGAATTCATACTATTACTGTCAACGAAGTGCAAAGACTAGTTTAGAAACAAGAAAATATCAACATGTGAACGTTATCATAATCCAAACTCAAACTCATTTAATCAAATTTGAGTTTGGATTATGATTATGTTCAGATGTTATTTCATTTTCTGCTTCTTTTTTTCTCTCTCGTGAAAACTAAGTAAAAAGAAAGACAAACATGGAGACTCCCGAAATTAATAATTAGCCAGGTGTTCTGGAAGAGTAAGTGTCTTCCGCTTCATCGACGACACTCGGCGTGTGAATCTTGGTTTATCCGAGTAAGTGATAACAAGGTATGCAACAAAGGAACCAACATGCAAAGTAATGAACATCAAACACGTCCAGCCTCATGGTGCACAAAGAGTTAAAATATTTCTCATTGAGATCACAATGACGACCGTAAAACTTCCCAATAATTTTCTTCGATCTACATCTTTTGAAACCCTGTAGTAGACGATATCTTGCACGAAAATCGTGATATTAGGAACAGACTCTTGAATAACGAATCAACTGTGACATGCTTACATCATAGGTTAGGTTTGCAGAGATATTACTATCCAGGAATGGAAAATTTCTCAATACAGAAATTGAAATCATCACGCTAACAGTTTAATGGAAATCGTCAATGTTAATTGTAGGAAAAAGATCGAGATAAACGGCTGATGTAGAAGAGCCATCGTATCCTTGATTTCCAATTGTGATGGGTATATACGATGGATGTGGACAATAAATCTCTTCTTATTCAAAGACAAGACGTCTTCGTTATATTGAGAGTTAAATTAATGGACTTTGAAAGGTCTTTGTGTTTTGATATGCTCTTCGATAATTTCAGCCTCGTATGGAAACAAAAATGCAAGTCAGCCAACTGAAAGACATAGTTAGTTCCATTGTGTATATATTCTAATAGTCTGTAGGAAGATCTTACCACCAACCTCGACGAAGTAGATTTATTGAGCTATCTTGAGCCACAAAAGCAAGTGTAACGAAATTGTGACTTTTCATGAAAACCATTTTTCTAATGTATGTTTTGTACTAACTAAACAACAGATAAATGATGTTCCTATATCACTATGGTTAGTACCAAGGCTATCACTACTACCATTTACAGCCACGAAATAACACTGCCCGTAGATAATAAATGTTTCCCACATCAATTGAGGTAGTTTCAAAAGTACGCGTTACATCAGTGATTTTTATATCAACATGTTTGTAAAATGCAGGTGGCAGCACTTGGACCGGCCCTACTCAGATGAAAGAGAATAGGGCGAACGTGCGCGTGCGTGTCTGGTCTCCGATGGACTTCCCTTGTCCAGACTACGTCAAAACCACCGCTGTACAGGCGGGTCCAGGTAAAATAATCTGTCCATCATTTGTCATTTTACTTTCAACTCCTTAATGTTTATAAACCAATGATAAGTGCTTGATGAGGCCTGCTTTGTTTATCTCCAGGGAGAGGAACATTCAAGGAATTGGCCCATGGTTTGGGCACAGTCCCGGAGTATGTAACGGTCCAAGTCATACACGGCAGTTCCAAATGGGTTTCGGATGGAATAGGTAAATGTTACACTACTGGAGCTCAGAAAACTGTTCACATTAATATCAATAAATATTTTTTTTTATTTCGAACATCATAAATGATTAATAAATAATTCATTATGCAAGCCGTAAGTTACAGCGAAGTTTTTTTTTTGTTTTGTTTTTAATTTTTGTGAATTCTTCTGGGGATTTGCGAGTTTTCATCTGAACCATTTCGACCGAAAGCTCGCCATTTCCTTCCTTTTATTGAGAATATTGCACCACTGTTTTGTTATTTACAGGATATGTGATGACGTCATCAATGACATCCATTAATACGTCATGGGGAGGTGTATTATACGCATACAATGAGAGTCATATCCGGATCTGGACGCCCAGTACGGATTCTGGTACGAAAATGGCTGAATGGTATCATAGTTCCAATAATGAACATAGAAATCCAACTTTTGAGTTAGGAAATAATAATAATAGACTTCTTTATTTCACGAGGATTAAAGTACGAGGTTAATCTTCCACAGGTTCCTCTTTTTAGTAAAACATGGTTAAAATACATGCTTATTTACAACATAATCATAAGATTTTCATACATTTATCACAGATACATAATTAAGAACATCACAGATTGCACAAAAGTTCATGAAAATATATTTATCATTAAAGGACATTTTTTTTAATTATACATTCATAATAATATATTAAAGTGTAAAAACTGACAAAGTTATACACTTATATAGCATACAGTAAAGAATTATGGAGTTGGAAAGAAAATCAGAAAAATAGTTCGTTAAGAGTTCAAATAATAGCATACTAGTTTTTGTTTTGTTTGAACATAGAAAATTATGTTTCAGTTTTGATTTTATTTGGAATTTTGTTCCATTCCTGACAACCAGATACATAAAAATGTTTTGCATGGTTAATTTTCCTGTGTTAAGGAACTAATCCATTTTTACTGTAGATAGTGTGGTACCATACCATTTTTACATTTATATGTCAACCTTAACTTTTTGAATTGAAAATATTTAATTAAATAATCAACATACATTTGGTTTGATTTACATTAACTATCCTTTTGTTATCGTTATACACGCATCCACATTTTCAAGGCCTTTCTGTAGTTTATTAGGTACAGACGATCCCGAGTTGGTTAGAGTGGAGTCGTCGGCATATATGTCCTGTTCAGATCTGAGGTATCATGGCAAATTATTGATTAGAAGTAAAAACATCAAGGAGCCGAAAATTTATCCTTGAGGTATCCCATAGGTCATTTCATGTTAGTGGATATATTTCCTGAAATAATTAGTTTTCGCGACCAGTCATTGAAATATGAATCAACGGTATTTGAATCACATTTGTTTAATTTTAGCTTCTAAAACATTGTTGACTAAATCAAAAGGTTTCCTAAAATCTAGGAAAATAACACTGTTTACAAGACTTTTTTTTGCCCATGAATTAACTTTTTTTGAATATTTATGTAAAAAGAAATCTTATATTTTAGTTTATCCCGCATTTCACACATGTAATTTTGTTTCTCCTTTGAAATATTATGAAAGTTGATAGTACGTCCAGTTATTATTCCAGTTGATGTTCCGAAACGGGTATAGTCTCACTTCAGATATCAATTCATTTACGTTGATTCCTCTGCAAAGCTAAAAATTGGCCTGTTTTATTTATATAATACATCATTATATCAAAATTATTCCAACAAATCAAAATAATTAAATACACACAATGTCATATACTACAGTTTCAATCCTCGAAGCAAACAATAATAGTATACAATGCATCTAAAGGATTTGGCATAATCCTTTAAATCATACACCATTAAAATCAAGTTGTAAATTTTTCAGAACTTGGATAAAATGTGGTCTTTCAAAATAGCAGTTGGAACAATTGGAAAAAGAACAATACCAACATGTCAACAGAATCATAGTTTATACACAAATTCAATACAACTAGAGCAAAATATGAACAAACGAAAAATTTACGAAGACTCCTGAAAAAGAACAAGTAGAGTAAGGCCAGGTGTTCCAGAAGGCTAAGCTTCTTCTGCTTTATCGACGACACCCATCATGTCAATTTTGGTCGGTTTAAGTTATGTTAATATCATGTTCCCAAATGAGAACAAATGATATACTAACACCTATCTTATAAAGAAACAGAATTTTTCTCAATCAGATCAGAATTACACTTTGGTCTGTTCACTCATGTTCAATATACCGAACAGAAATTTGA
Organism: Ylistrum balloti; assembly: GCF_031769215.1. Lineage (NCBI taxonomy): Eukaryota > Metazoa > Mollusca > Bivalvia > Pectinida > Pectinidae > Ylistrum > Ylistrum balloti. The sequence goes on along the minus strand of NW_026782935.1, from coordinate 33,962 downwards.
CAACTTCCCATGCGTACATACAATAGACTAATTGATAGCAAGTAATAGAGTTAAGATTTTAGTGAATTACCATCTATATTGAATTAATAACTTGATTATAAAGGCAGCTTATACAGTTCAGCAGACGGCTGGGGTCGAAAGCATGACGAAACCGTGAATTCTGGTAGTCTTGTCGTGAAAATGTGGAAGTTCTTCAATGGTGTCGACGTGTTCAGCAAAAGCCAACTAATCGGAAATAAAGCAACAATTGTTGAGAAAGAGATGAGTTTTACACCTTCGACTTTTGATACGGACCATGGACTACTCACAGCTATGGTATTCTGTAGTTACTTGACTTTCCGTTTCGATAATATCTTTCTCATTTATGAAATCATCCATTACAATAACGATGAATGATATTTTTTTTTTACAAATTATAACACAGATTCGCATTGGAAGTGTACTTGACGTTATTCTTAAATAACTAATATTAAACTTTTACGGTATTATCAACAATTTCTTCAGTCGATTTTGATTTTCTTCAATGCTTTCAAGTTTCCAATATTAGACCCTGGCTTCACTGACGAGTTCTAGGAAGAAGGTTCAATATGTCTGTTGCAGTTTGACTAAATATTCCGAACATACTGTATGAGATTTTTAATCTATATTTTTCATTTGTGTGTCGTTTGTCTAACCAGGTTCCATAACAGATCACATTCAAGAGATCGAACACTCACTCTGTAATCATTGTCAGAACGTGACGGTAATGTATTACATTGTAGGTAAAATCAACGGATGGACCAAACGCCAACTTCCTCTTTCCTGCCACTGGAGCAGTACAGAATGCCGAGACCATCGGATCTTACGGAGGTCTTGTCTATTCCTATTCCACTTTCGGTATAAAACTGTGGCAGCCACCCAGTAGGAATGGTTACCTGATTTATATCAGCGACAACTGGGGAGGAGGTGTCTATAAACAGAGTTCCAACTCAGCGCAGTTGGAAGTTCGAGCCTGGAACGTCTATGACATATGTAAGATGATAGCCATACATATTCGTAAACGTTGATTTATAGCGTATCTCATCATATTCAGATCCCCTTACGCCTCATAACAAATTATGTACCCAAATATACATAAGATTTGCTTATAATGTCTAAATATCTTGAATATACTATTTCGATCTATTTGCTTCATCAAGTTAAAATGCGTTAGGATAAAAAGAAACTGATTTCATGAATACGCGCTTTGTTAGGTTGATTCCTCTTTAGACAGATGAAGTTTTATCAGTGGGGGGTGGGGTGTGTGTGTGTGTGTGGGGGGGGGGGGGGGGGGTAGAGGTTGGGTTGAGGTGTTTGCTCAGGTAACAACTGTTCGAAAACTTACAAATGATATTACAATAGTAGTGTTCTATTTGAAGGTCCCACCACTGTAGCAACCTCGTCTACTTTGGTTCCTGCTTCCACACCCACACGAGCTCCGGTCAACAACATAAGAGCGACATCTGTCGGACAAAGGTCATCAAGTTTTGTTGGGAAGTACACCAAAACAAACACCAATTCTCCTGTCGTAATCTTCTCTAATGCAAGCACTAATCCCCAATTAGCCGGAGATACGAGTACGTTAACTGTGGTCAATATGAACGGAGGTAATACCAGACGAAACGCTACAGCAAAAGCACAAAACCGGTTCAAAGGACGTAAGTGTTACTCAATTGGTGAAACGTATTTTTTTCAAATTATTGTTTTGTACTCTATACCACTTTTTAGAGACGACATTTTGTAAGTAATGCACTTGTTGCATTGGCAGTAAACATTTATTGTTTTGTATTTTGTTGCTTTTGGGAGGTAGGGGGAGAGAGGGCGGAGGGAGGTCTTAATGTACATCAGTCCTTGAATGCCACTCATAAAACATAAACATATTCACCATTAGATTTTGATCCAACCATTCCTAAAGGACTTATTACTAAACCTATTTATTCTTGTCATAGCATCGCCTTTAGATCCTGAGGTGTGTTATTTTAAACTTAATGCAAAACAGTATTGATTCAGTATAGAATAGAATAAATCCGACTGATATAGGTGCTTTTCGACATAACAACATGACGTCCTACGTCTAGTTTTCTGATCATCGTGGTCACCTTAATCACAGTTTATACAGATGATCGCAAGACCAATTTATTGGTCACGCACTGATTTAATCTAATCATGTTTTGTTTGAATCCGTACCAATATTAAAAATACTCTCCCTAATTGACCTGTACTGTGTTTCCAGTCACTGTAGACTTACCCTGGTGGGCTGTGGGCGTTATCAGTGGCGCCATCTTACTATTGCTTATTGGCAGTATCAGTGGAGTAGTTCTAGGCATACTGCGCGCCAAGGACAAGGGCAAAGTTCGGAGCAAGGAAAAAGAAAAAGTGTCACGTTTCCCGCCAAAAGACCACGTGAATGGAAAGGTCAGTGTGTATAACTTAACTGTTTCAACAACACCATGTACCAGAATTTTATACAACGTATCTCCAAGATTGTACGAAATATTAAGCTTTATGTTTTTCCTCAACATATGTACATACGTCTATCAAGCAAGTGAATATCGCCTTTATATATGAATTAAGAGTAAGATATAGTACAGCCAAACAATGATTTAAACTACATCATACAGCTGTTTCATCTTTAAAAGACTCGTCAGCGATGCCAAAAGCCTGCACTTTGAAACCTTGGTGGTGGCTGAGGACAATCCACAGTAATCGAAAAACCTAGATAGGAAAGTGCACTAGCCTCATTATTCAATAAATTAAGTAATTTTCATAATCATTTTGGAACAAAGTCAAGCACAGTATTCGAATGTTCGAATGAAATAATAATTAAGTATGCTAGTTACGGCAACCCTTGGGGACTGAACAATTGACAACTTAGTAAATACGATGTCATAAAATAACACTATATACTATTATACGGGAATGTCCAATTATAATATATCGTATTTATTTCTTCGCATTTTCAGAAACAAGCTTGGGACATCTAACCGTAAGGAAAAACCTGCATTTTCCTATTACATCAACGACTTATCTAGTACATTACATACATTCAATGGTGTTTCTACGAGCTACTTAATAATTTTTACCATGGTTGTAACTTGAAAATCACAAGGAAAAAACGGCAGAAATTTACGGTTCTATTATGGATTCCATTTGTTAGTTTGTCTGCCTTTTATACAATTATGCACCAGGCAAATATTGTGGTATACTGGATTTTTTCACGTCTTAAAAGTGTCATGAAATCTGTACTTGTTGAAAAAATGTTTTTGCGTCTTATACTTCAAAAAGTATTTTTCAGATTTCCGTGCGATGCCACGACTTTTGTGTCTATTTATCACAGGTACCGGCTATAAATATAATATACATTTTTCGTAATAATAAAACAATTTATCCTTAACTCCTATACTGTAGTACATTTGTTTAAACGAGATAGGATAATTTCCTGCGTAAAATCATTTAAAAATATTATTTAGAGAAATAATAAAAAATATTAACATTATTGCGCCATGCATCCTCCTGTTCGAAAGTAAAGCATGATAAACACGTAATAAAAATGAAATTCCGTTCCATTCTTGCTACCCCTTTTGCAAATAACTGTGAAATATGAAGACAGATATTCGAACGATAATTTCCATCGACCGCCCCTCTCCCTCCCACATACACTGCGGTACCGTGTACATGCTAAATAACCGATTAAAGATTCAGACACTTAATACTTTAACATCACCAATTGGAAAGTGAAAGCTGAAATTCGCAAGAAACCTGGTAAGAAGACTAACAGAATCACATAAGAATACGTGTTTATTTTTCTTAAATCTAAAATCAACATATATTGTATAAAATACTATTTGGAAAGTTCTAACATGGATGGCATTTTCTATCAGGTTTACCATCGAACACCGTTTTATAGTACAAATAAATAAGATGCTCAGATGCTCGATCGTTCTTACAAAAGAAACATTAATAATCGCAAACAAATCATGCACTTTGTAACAATTAAACTCATTCTCACTATATTAAACATATTACCCGTTTTCCATCTTTTTCAGGCATAAATTATTGCGGAGAAAATTTGGTACATCATCAATATCAAAGGTTTTTAATCAAATAAAGTTATCATTCACAGATATTATGAAATAATTTCTCCTATGGAAAACAAAACTCTGGACATACATGAAGATCGAAAGTTGTTGGATCTGACACATTCAGAGTTGAGAAACCTCTGATTATATTCTGAAGTGAGGATTCTCCCCATCTGCCTATGTGGGATACACTCCATATCGTGATCAATATAAATTATCACATGAACTCCAGATGAAGACATTGCAGAGTTATTAAATTAAAGTATACGTACAGTATCCTATGGCTTTAGTTTATATATTCAGCATTGTATTAGCATTGTGTTTACCAAACATTCACGTAAAAGGTGGAAGAGAAAATGGTCAACCATATACATGAATATTCTAACCTTTGATATTGCATTGTGTTCAGAATTTTGGCAAAGCCTCGGTCATTATCCAAATTCCATTTCTACATATCCCACCCACTTACATATAGTTGACTCTATTGGTCAACAACGTCAAGGCCAACATCATCACCGATCTTTAATATCCGTATGTTTTCAGTTAGATTTTAAAACACAAGTATGTAAATAAACCACCATGTAGAATGGACTGTACAAGGTGGTTACAAGCAGTAGGGAAAGCCCGTTGGCGAGCAGTACAACCTGTATGTCTTCATCAGACCAGGTAGACTGCAGATAATTTTCTTCTGACAAACATCATTATAACCAGACAATGCAATGTAATCGGGGTGTTCTCAAAAACTCATACAGGTATATATCATAATGTCTGTTTACAAACATTGTAATAGAATTATAACGTATCACAGGTTATTGGAGTCAATGATCTGAATTTCCTAATGTAATCGAAGGCACTCAGTTCTGCTTAGACGGGCATCTGGGAGGAACACATGTACTATTCCCAAACCGTGACCAGATGCGATAATGAAATTTCTTCTCACAGGTATATCTCACAATTTGGACGCCTTTACATTTGTTCCCGGTAGGAAGGGCTTGTTCCCTAATGGTCTGACGTATAAATCTTGCTTCATGCGTTGTAACATGTCCCTGTCAATGCCGTTGGGTCCAAGTGCTTCAAACGCCATTTGTTTGGCTTTAGGTATCAAGTCGGATATGTCTGTCATTGCATCCACAAGGAACAGCTCTTTAGCTTCACCGGCAGTTACCCGTTTACCAAATAGCACAGCCTCTCGTATAGACTTCATGGCAAGCACCTTTTTACTGAAAGCATAATTCTTTATAGTTAAATTGATTAACAATTTCTGATGCGTACAATACATATAAATAAAGTTCATTTTTCAGATAACGTTTCAATATTAAAAATGTTGTAGTTTAAAAACAAATTATTCACCATCGAGTGGAGTCATAAATTACGAATGGGGCAACCAACTGTCTGCCTCTGTTTGATTTTCTATTTTTATTTTGACTATAAAACCTGTCAAAATGTAACTTTTCTGAGTAATGTGATAAAAGATATCTATTTTTTTCCATTTCATATGAGATTTTTTGAAAGTTATCTCAAGATCAAATTTTTTGCTCGTCAAAGTTTGCAAAAATAAAATCTGCTTAGATTCCTTTTATTATACATCATATGAAATAAAACCTCATGTAAGATCATATATATGATTTCATGAGAACATACAAGATGATTGTACAAAAGACACACAAGTTCAATACAAATTTATAGTTCGATAATTAGAGTCAAACAATCAATTAAAATGCAGATATCAGAATCTTTTTTTTACTTACCAGAGAAGGTAAGAGGGGCCATAAGGTACATAGTAGTTTTCCAGAAAATAATGAAATATCCAAATGTGTTTACCTGAGAAGGTCTAACAGCATATCTCCAAAACGCATCTTGAGATGAGTCTCGTTCCAAGAAATCCAGCCCCTATCTGACCGCATCACTCGATAGTCGTGTGACATCGCCAAAAACGCACCACCAGCAAATGCATGACCTGTAATCCAAATGTCAAAATGAGATCTGTAATTCAACAGAGAAAATCATGTACACGAATAATAAACTGCTGGACCAAGAACAAAAATATAAATATACCACCTGTATCTGAGGGAAGGGACGGGGTTGTTACGTAAGTATTGTACATTAATTGATAGGGCAGAGGTATGTTTATAAATCTACTTAAAGTGTATACATCTGGTGGTAGGGAGGGGATATTCGATAAATATAATGGTAGAGAGAAGGTACATGTGTACATCTACAGACAGTTTATACATCTGGTGGTAGTGAAGGGTACATGTGTAAATCTACAGACAGTTTACACATCTGGTGGTAGGGAGGTGGTATATGTGTAAATCTACTGACAGTTTACACATCTGGTTGTAGTGAAGGGTACATGTGTAAATCTACAGACAGTTTACACATCTGGTGGTAGGGAGTGGTATATGTGTAAATCTACAGACAGTTTACACATCTGGTGGCAGTGAAGGGTACATGTGTAAATATATAGACAGTTTACACATCTGGTGGTAGTGAAGGGTACATGTGTAAATCTACAGACAGTATACACATCTGGTGGTAGGGAGTGGTATATGTGTAAATCTACAGACAGTTTACATATTTGGTGGTAGTGAAGGGTACATGTGTAAATCTACGGATAATTTACACATCTGGTGGTAGTGAAGGGTACATGTGTAAATCTACTGAAGGGGACATGTGTAAATCTACAGACAGTTTACACATCTGGTGGTAGGGAGGTGGTATATGTGTAAATCTACAGACAGTTTACACATCTGGTGGCAGTGAAGGGTACATGTGTAAATATACAGACAGTTTACACATCTGGTGGTAGTGAAGTGTACATGTGTAAATCTACAGACAGTATACACATCTGGTGGTAGGGAGTGGTATATGTGTAAATCTACAGACAGTTTACATATTTGGTGGTAGTGAAGGGTACATGTGTAAATCTACGGATAATTTACACATCTGGTGGTAGTGAAGGGTACATGTGTAAATCTACTGAAGGGGAGATGTGTAAATCTACAGACAGTTTACACATCTGGTGGTAGGGAGGTGGTATATGTGTAAATCTACAGACAGTTTACACATCTGGTGGCAGTGAAGGGTACATGTGTAAATATACAGACAGTTTACACATCTGGTGGTAGTGAAGTGTACATGTGTAAATCTACTGAAGGGGACATGTGTAAATCTACAGACAGTTTACACATCTGGTGGTAGGGAGGTGGTATATGTGTAAATCTAAACAGTTTACACATCTGGTGGCAGTGAAGGGTACATGTGTAAATATACAGACAGTTTACACATCTGGTGGTAGTGAAGTGTACGTGTAAATCTACAGACAGTTTACACATCTGGTGGTAGTGAAGGGTACATGTGTAAATCTACTGACAGTTTACACATCTGGTTGTAATGAAGGGTACATGTGTAAATCTACAGACAGTTAACACATCTGGTGGTAGGGAGTGGTATATGTGTAAATCTACAGAGAGTTTACACATCTGGTGGCAGTGAAGGGTACATGTGTAAATATATAGACAGTTTACACGTCTGCTGGTAGTGAAGTGTACATGTGTAAATCTACTGACAGTTTACACATCTGGTGGTAGTGAAGGGTACATGTGTAAATCTACAGACAGTATACACATCTGGTGGTAGGGAGTGGTATATGTGTAAATCTACAGACAGTTCACATATCTGGTGGTAGTGAAGGGTACATGTGTAAATCTACGGACAGTTTACACGTCTGGTGGTAGTGAAGTGTACATGTGTAAATCTACTGACAGTTTACACATCTGGTTGTAGTGAAGGGTACATGTGTAAATATACAGACAGTATACACATCTGGTGGTAGGGAGTGGCATATGTGTAAATCTACAGACAGTTTACACATCTGGTGGTAGGGAGTGGTATATGTGTAAATCTACAGACAGTTTACACATCTGGTGGTAGGGAGGTGGTATATGTGTAAATCTACAGACTGTTTACACATCTGGTGGTAGGGAGTGGTATATGTGTAAATCTACAGACAGTTTGCACATCTGGTGGTAGGGAGGTGGTATATGTAAATCTCCTGACATTTTATTAGGGATAGAGTATATAGATATGTTCTGATTATTTATATGACAATGGAAGGGGAAGGTGTATCATATGTATAATAGAAAGATGAAATAAGTAATGTAGTAAAATGCCTAATAAGAATGTGATAATCACTATGAATGTTTACCGTTTATAGCCGCTACTGTCGGTAGAGGGAAATGCATAACCCTCCACAACGTGTTTTCAAGAGTCTTGCTAAATCTGTCAACGGTTGCACCATCCTGACCCATCAACCAGTCCAGATCGATTCCGTTACTGTAAAACTTTCCCTCTCCTGTTGTAATCAACGCCTTGCATTCCTTATTTCTATTGATAAAAAGTGCCATTTGCAATAACTGAATTACTGAGATACACTGTACATAAACGGCGTAACATAGGTTTGATATTGCATTGCGATAGATATATGCCTTCAAGAATGAAGTCAACAGACTTTAATAGAAATTCCGGAGAGAAGTTAAAAGAAATCTGTGCTGAATTGTACAATGATATGAAAAAAACATTTAATACAAACTCCTATTATACATGTACATGTAATGATACAGAGATCTATAGTTATGGAAAATAAACACATTTTCTTCCAGAGATGGCGGGACACGTAATTGTAAATAATAAACTCTTTTTACTGAAATTGTAACAATATGTTATTGCTTTTTTTTGGATACTATTTGTGAATCAGTTGGAAGTGTGTATTGAGGATCTGCACAGATCGCATTGATAAAATGTTTCCTATAATTTACGTGATGCATTTTTAACAAAAAAAGTTGTTCCGTTCAACCCTTCAAGATGCTGTGCAATTACAAAACGGCAATGAAAATGAATTCAACCGGTAGAACTTGTTACAATGTATTTAGTAAACATTCACAAGGACGTTTCTGGAATTCCGAACTTAACACTACGAACTTCTACATTTTGCTTCATGTTTGGTTACTGGTACTACGGCTGATTATAAACTATATTCATATAATAATTGATTTTACAAAGTTACATATTTCTCTTGTCCTATACAAAAAATACACCAAAATAGCTGCTTTTAGTACATTCTTACATATGCTTTTACTGATAAGTACAAAAAAGTATACTTTGTTTTGTACTTTTCAAAGCAAGCTATCATGACCGTTCTACTTTTTTGTGTACAAAGTTTCGATTCTGAATTTTTTGCGATGTACTATTTTTCTACTTCTCCCGGGGCAAAGAAATTTTGCAGAGTACTTTTTTGTACTGAAATCTGATTTAGTCATTTTTCAGAGTACTTTTGTTTTACCTAATTCTAACTTATGAATTTAACAACATTGCTCATAACTTTAGTAGTACCTTTTCACTTCTTTATTTTTCAACTTTGGATAGTTTGACAAATAGTGTGAAACACAGTGTACTTTTCCCTTACTTATATCTGACCTTAGACTGATATAAACTTTCCCACACAGACTCACGTTTTCAAAGTCTATCTAAAATGCATTTTTTTTGGTTTACTTTTTAAATCAAGAAAATAAAGTTTTACAAAACGATGGTTTTTTCATTATTAATTTTCTGTTAAAGAGTAACATAACCTGTTTCATATTTTATTTTGGTATTATATCATTATCATTGAGAGGAAAGGGTTGGGAAGAGAGAAAATTGTTCATTATATTTGAAAACTTGTTGATGCAACTGGGAAACAGGTGTCTCATGCGTAACGGCACCGATCGACAGACCGTGTATAGACGTCATGTGACAGGCATCGCAAGAAAGGATGCTTAAGTCAGAACAAATTTCTACGATATTAATAAACGAAATATGTAAAGGCATATCAATTAACGAAATAGAATTTTGTAAATTCACCATCATCTGATGTAAAAAAAAAAACACATAGAAAATACCAACATTGCAATATATTCATAATTCAAGCTCAAATTCCACAAAACTAGAGCAAAACATGAACAAAAGAAAGATTTACACGTAGACTCCCGCAAAAGTGCAAGGAAAATAAGACCAGATGTTCCGGAAGAGTAAACGCGTCTTCTGCTTCATTGACGACACCCGTCATGTAAACCTTGGTCAATCCAAGTAAGTATTGTCACGTTCTCTCTCATATGAGAAGAAGGTATACAACTACGGAACCAAAAGACAAAGTAACGAGCATCAAATACGTCCAGCCTTGTGTCGCACAAAAAATAGAATTTTTCTGTAAGAGATCACTATGGAGATAATTAAACTTCCCCATTATTTTCATCAATCTGTATCTTTTGAACCCTTGCACGAAAATCGTGATAATGGGAACAGGCTCTTGAATATCGAATCGTGACATGTACATTTAAATACCATAAGTTGGAGATTCAGGGATATTGCTATCCAGAAATGAAAAATCCACAATAGGGAAATTGAAATAACTAGCAAGCTTATCATACAGCTTGATGGAATGCTGTCCATGTTGGTTTCGTTGTATGAAAAAATCGAGATAAACGAGGCCAAGGAGGATGGCGGTCGCCTTGAATTCGCTCCGGCAATCTTTTGTATTCTCACCTACATTTATACGGTCTTCCTGGAGATACAAGGTATATACATATATACGGTTGATAAAGTGTTGAATTTGACTCATTGTGTCATTTTGGAAAAACTTCTGATCTGCTATTGAGTGTTTTTTGGTGTGACTATATGACTTCATACACTCTATATTTAGCCTCGCTATATAGGTAGTTTTGTATATACACACCATATTACAGTAGAGTGGGTACGCTGGAATTTTCGTCACGGTCTGATGATCCGCTATTATTAAGCTGTGTTGCCCGTTGTGCTCACGGAGGCGAAACTGCGTCTCCCTTTATTGGTCGCAATAACTTTATATTTTCACGTACGTGTTTGTAGTTTCAAGCATTATTACCAGTTCCGATCATGGCGTCAATCAGTGAGTCCTCTCAAGACCCGTCTCCTGCTGCGAAATCGTTTGACGATTCTTTATTCAAGCTTCCCAAAAATGAGTACATTGCCAAACTCTGTGAACTTTCATCAAATGCTGAAAGTAAAATTGCCTGGTACCGGGCCATTCTTTTCGACCGCGCTAAGGGTATTGACGGTTGCCCGACCTCTACTCTCGTTACTCGTAAGAATACCCTCAAGTGTCAAGCCTACTTGAAATATGCAAAAGACTGTTTCGCTTTACAACAGTTCTTGGATGGCGAATCCGTTTGTGAGATAGTAGATCTTTTCTCCTCTCAAAAACTTCCAAGGATGAATAGTCAGCTAGAAACTTCGGTTTTGGACTGTTCGAGCAACGTTATAGAGCAGCCTGCCCCTATCTCGCGCTCCGAGTTTGAATCACTTAAGCTTGAGGTGGCAAATTTGCACGCTTTGCTTCACGAATCCAGGGAGACTTCCAAAGTCCGTATTGACTCGGCGTTGGAGCTTCAAAAGAAACTGGACCAAGAAATGTCATCCCTTAAATCACAGTTAAATAAAGCTTGTGTGTCTATTAATAAAGTGTTTGACATTGACATTAAGCAAAGTTCTCCCCAGTCGTATTTTGCTGATAATATCCACTTGATAGCTTCCAAATTACTTTCTCTGGAAAAATTTAGGAAGTCGACTGCTTCTGAGATCGGCAACATTTCGAAGTTAATCAACGATAACAGCAGCGGTATCTCGCGCCTGAACGACGTCCGCTTTGGCAATTCGTCGGCTGTTCACAAAGACATTCGAGATATGAACGATCAGATCGCTACCTTCGCTAAGGACGTCCAGACTGCCTTAACCAATGCCTCCTCGGCTTCTAGTGGTGTTTCGTCTCTTAAATCTCGCATCCGGCAAATGGACTCAGAGATGAAAAATATTGCAGGAAAAGCAAAACACACAACTGACATTGCTGTGAAAGCTTTCGCCGAGGAACTTAGTGCTCAGTTAACCAAGTTTGAGGAATTTGTCCACGATGGCTTAAAGCCGCTCCCGACTGAGAAAGGCATTTCGCCTCCTAACATTCCTCATATAGCCCCACATGCAGCTCGTCTTGATCCTTCTCAGGCTTTTCACCGTCATGATGTCCAAACCTCCTCTGTACAGGATGAAGGAAGGACCGTTTCATGTGATGAGACCACTTCTCAAGGTTATGCTCTGTCATCGCCTAATGATGGTTCGTCTTCTCATACAAACCCATCTTGTGGCCAGCTGTCATCTCAGTTAATACAGTCGCCTCCCAGCTCACTTAGTCCAGATGGTCTCCAAAGAGCGAGAACTCCTCCGCCGGCAAATTCTCATGGATCATCTTGTGGTTTTGTGGCGGTTTCCAGACACAAAACTACACGTTTATTTCTTACCGGTATGTCAGCGGAATCTTGTTCTGTTGACGATATAAGAAGTTACCTACATGACCGTGGGGTCAATACCACTTTTGTTCGCCTTCTTAGAAGTAAGCGAAAGTTCTGTGTCTCTGCTAGGGTGAACGTTATTTCTTCTGATTTCCCCAAAACGAAGGAAGACAACTTCTGGCCCAAAGGTATCAGGTGTCGGAAATGGGTTTCCAATAACCGGTTCTACGGAAACGAGGCTGAAAACGCGCCCACACCTGATGGCGGGTTCGACTAGATCGGTTTACATTCTCAGTTTATCCATCTTTGCCCTGGTTATGTCAAACATTCGCTTGATGTCGTGGAACGTTACTGGCATAATGTCAGCTGCCTCTCATCTTCATGACGCGCTGACGACGGAACGCGTGGACATATGTGGAATATCTGAACACTGGCTTTATGAAGAGAACCTACATTTATTCGGTAGTATTCATCATAACTACCATTATTTCGCCATTTCAGACTTTTCACTGCATCCGCTAGCTGACCATCGTTCTCGTAAAGGAGGCGTCGCGTTGATGTGGCACAGTAAATTTAACGATCGTGTGTCAGTTGTGGACTCCGATGATGACAGGATTGTCATTATCAAACTCGTCCTTGACTTCGAAACTATTCATATCCTGCAAGTTTATTTTCCGACATCCCGATACGGCATGGACATGTACATCGAATATGTTCAAAAGCTAGATGAGCTCTGCTCGACTTTTTCCTTGTATGGCCCTGTAATTATCATGGGGGATTTTAATGCCCGTTTACAAGGCTCACGTGTTCCCGGATACGAAGATCAACGTGGAAGAATTCTTCAAAATTGTCTAGACCGTTTACAGTTGTTTGCGCTGTCAACTTCCAACCTCTGTAAAGGTCCTTTACATTCATATGTTCACTCAAAGGACGGTCCTACCTCCCTTATTGACCACATTATAATTAACACTAACTTGTTAGATCTTGTGAGTGAATGCTCTATTTTAGAACGTGGTTACCTTGACGTGTCGAACCACAGACCGATGATTTGTGAATTGGTATTTCCTAAGTTGGCTTCAGACGAAAATTCTTGTGAAAAACACTATCGTTTGTCTTTCAAATGGATCACCACAGGAGTCGCAAGGAATGTTGATGACTACCGTCAAGATCTTGTCTCACGTATCAATCTTTCATCCCTCCACACTGTACAGGAATTTAATTCCAAGGAAGCGGTTGACGATTACTCACGCGAGCTTCTGTCGTGTTTGCTAAAAGCATCAGAGCATACTTTGCCAAAACGTAAATTTTGTAAATTCTTGAAACCTTATTGGAACGATAAGCTCAGAGATCTTCATCGTAACATGTGGAAGTGTCGTCAAGTGTGGGTCAGTCAAGGTCGACCCCGTAATTCCTTATCCTACCGTAATTATAAGGAAGCCAAACGTGTTTTCAGAAACAGACACAGACAGGTGTCCGAGGAACACATTGTTAATTTAAATACTGAAATTGAAAACTATGCTGATCTGAATCAGAAGTCTTTTTGGTCGATGGTAAGAAAACGTTGCTCAAAAACATCGGGCGTCGCTGGGGCTGAAATGAATTTTAACGGCGACGTTATCCGAGATCCTAGCCGACTTGCGCTTCACTGGGGAAAATATTTTGCAGATGTTTATTCCTATTCATCCTGCGAGTGTTTCGATGCCCAGTTTAAGGAAAAAATTGACGACTCTGTAAAACGTATTCTTTCTACCCATGATTTAGGTAATGTCTCTTTTGAAGATTTCTCTTTGGATGAGGTCAAACGCGTCTGCAAGACACTCCCTACAGGCAAGGCGGCGGGATATGATCACATAGTCTATGAACACTTAATTTTTGCTGATGATATTTTGTACTATTGCCTATGCATGTTGTTCAACGCCTTCCACAGATTAGAATATGTTCCACCTTTGCTCACCAAGGGGCTTATTTGTACTTTATACAAAGGTCATAACAAACCTAAATGTGACCCTGATAGTTATCGAGCAATTTCCTTACTTCCTGTTCTTTCAAAAGTTTTTGAAAAATTACTACTGGTGCGTTTAGAGGCAACAGATCTCTTCAAGATTAATCCTTTGCAAAATGGTTTTCAAAAGAATGTCAGTAGTACAATGACCTCTTTCTTAGTACATGAATCGATTTCCTATGCCCGTGAAAACGAAAGTAAGTTGTTTGCTTGCTTCCTTGACGCTGCCAAAGCCTTTGATTGCGTCTGGCATAATGGCCTTTTGTTTAAATTGGCTAATATTGGTTTTAACTCGAAATTCGTCCATATTATTGCTTCACTATACGAAAATATGTTTAGTGCCGTTCTTCATCAAGGGTTTGTTTCCGATTGGTTCAAAGTTTGCCAGGGCACGCGTCAGGGAAGCATTATCTCCCCTTGGCTGTACACTGTTTTTATTAATGATTTACTGAATGAACTGTGCTCATCAAGTTATTCATTTTCTATCCATGGCACCAACGTCACTTGCCCGACGCAAGCCGACGATATCACATTGCTCTCACTTTGTAAACGTGGCCTGGACAATCTTATGGATGTCTGCTATGCGTACAGCATTAAGTGGCGTTTTATGTATAATGCATCTAAGTCAACTGTCATTGTCTTTAATGAAAGCAAAAATGCCTATTCCAAAAACACCCGAAAATGGGTTCTGGGTAATGGGATTGTTTCGGAGTCAGCCAATACGAAACATGTCGGCATTTTTCTTAACAAGTTCAAAATTGGATCTCCAGATATCCATGACATTGTTAACAGGCTACGCAGTCAATGTTTTGCGCTACTTAACTGCAACTTTTTTGATACTGGTATGAACCCTATCACGGGTGTGAAATTATACAAGTCTGTTGTTATGCCAAGATGCCTCTTCGGCTGTGAACTCTGGTTTTCTCTGACAGATTCAGACTGGTCTCGCATTGAAACTGTACATCACCTTTGTGCAAAACTCATTCAAAGGTTCTCTCGTCGCACACGTTCAGACATCGCTCTAAGCATGTTAGGTCTTACTTCTATACAAGTCGAGGTCGATTTAGCCAAACTTCGTTTTTTTGCTAGTCTATGTAGACTTGATACTCATTTTTCCGCTAAAAGATTGTTTATGCTTCGTCTTTTTCATAGTTATTTTGAAGTCTGTAAAGAAGAAAAAGATCTTGTCTCAGATGTTTTGAACATATTTCATGAGCATGATTTACTTGATGTGTTACATACATTTTTGCAATCAGGGTACTTTCCATCGAAACAAAAATGGAAATTTTTGACAAAAAATGTCTTATTGCGTAATTACACTACTGACTGGAAACAACGTCTTCTTCTCAGCAGTGACTTTTCTAGGTTTAACTATTTGCAAATCGAAATTAGGCCTTCAAATATCTGGCTTCTTTCAAAACGTTTCCCATCTTTGGATAACATTTGTGCTAGCGTTGCTAAATTATGGACTATGTCTCCTTCTTGTCAGCTAATGTGTGCAAAGTGCAGCACGTTTGTAAATGACGCAGTCGCACATTGTTTATTAGACTGCTCACATATAGATATTTTGTCTCTACGTGATGATATATTTACCAAAATTGTAAATGATTACCCTGTACATGTTTATATAACTGTTGACCAGGCTTCTCGTGAGGCTCAGGTAGCCACATTTCTCTGTTCTCCTCCCGAAAATATTCAAGACATTTTCGGAGGATACGATGACCTTTTCTTCCACTTTTTACGTGATTGTTGTGTGTTCTCCGAAAAGGTGTCTCGCCTTACATTTCAGTAACTTCTTTTGATAAAAGGTTGCTATCATCGACTGCATTGGTGTCATTTGGAATGCTTTAGTAATTTAATTGCTCACTTTCTCTTTCTGGATATTTACTTCTTTATTTGATCGACAACTAATCTCACTATCTTGTGTACATGTATCTTAAAATATGTTAATATCTTTTTCATTTATTTGTAACTCTTCATCTTTTGGAGGAATAAAGAAATGAATGAATGAACATTTAAATACCATAAGTTGGAGATTCAGGGATATTGCTATCCAGAAATGAAAAATCCACAATAGGGAAATTGAAATAACTAGCAAGCTTATCATACAGCTTGATGGAATGCTGTCCATGTTGGTTTCGTTGTATGAAAAAATCGAGATAACCAGCTGACGTAAAAGAGTCTGTCGTATCTTTCATTTTTCTTATTATTTCTTTTCATTTAAAGACAAGACGTCATCAATATATCTGAAGGTGAACTCAAACGATTTTTCAGGGTCTTTTTGTCCGGTTTTGTTTAGTTCTTCAATAAATTCAGTCTCGTATGAAAACAAAAACTGTCTGTTGGAAGATCTTACCATCAAACTAAACGAAGACATTGTCAACCAAATACTCGATCATTTTAAAGAATTCGTCCTCCGTATATTTCTTCTTTGATTTGACATCAATTATACGAACTGTTTACGATGATTTACTTTTCACTGGAAAACGGATTTTTATTTCATGATTCGCTGAAGATGGTCAATGAACTTGAAGGAGAATTAGCTCTCTGCAAGTCTAGATATGATAATTACGGAGTGCTTTTATCTTCAACTGTAACGATATTTTTGTCTTTTTTTTCTTCGTTTATGGAACGAATCAGAGGAAAGGTAATCACTGCATGTTTCGATCTCGTACATGGAAAAGTTTATAAAAGTAAACATACAGACAACGAGCGGTATGTTTGAGTCAAAACTCTTAGTGGTACTGATAATGATGTACAACTCACTGATCTCATGTAGAGCAGGTTGGGACAGGCGATCGTGAGGGACAACAAAGACGAAAATTGATTTCATATATAGATGTTACAAACACCAATAATTAAATTTTCATCAGTTGATTGAAAATTGGCATCATACTAATTGAACCTTTAGTCAGGTTAATTATATACATGGAATTAAATCATTTTGCATCACCTATTTGTTTGAGGTAATTATGTTTTTAGGCAGTGCCGATTGCATACTAATTTTTGTTTCAAATATTTATACAGAGTTCTTTTTAATAAATATACAACTCAGTATATATGTGTTGATATTATTGTCGCGTTTTACTCGCATCAATGTTTCTGCTGAAAGCAACTAGCAACAAGGCTAAAACAATCATTGTGATCATAAATGTATATATGCTTAACGACAGGCCTATTGAATCATAATACAATTTTCAAGTGATGGATTTTGATCCACTTTATTCAGATACCCATTGCCGACTTAGTTTTATCAACACAACATGAGAAAACGAGCACATTGCATGATTTTTCGTTTTCTTTTCATTTTAAATATCTCGTTATTCTCCCTTTTTACCAATTAACTCCCAGGCATTTTTATGACACTAAGGAAAATCTGTCATTTGCATCAACATGAATTTTCACCCTTTCCCAGTCAACTATTTGGCAAGCAACCCCCATATATTTAGAAACATGGGGATACAAAATTTTAAAACATTTTGACAAAAATCATGTTTTAAGAATAATGATGTTACCATAGCAACCAGAATAATAAACATTTGAAAAAAATATCAATTTCCTATCATTAGCAATATTTTTCGACGATGGAAGATGATAATGAAAATACATCCGAAATTCATAGCATTGTGAAGTACTGGAGTAGGAACCTAAAAATATGTATATGCCAGAAATTTACTGAATCATGGTTGTTGCCACGATTACTAGCTCGTTTTTCGAAAATTTGATGTAGTTGAAATTAGCGACTTTCATTTTGGTCTGCGCAATTTTCATTACATAAGAAATGTTCTGTATAATAGTATTCACAGTTTAGTCAGCCACCAGAATATATAATAGGAAACTGGACAAACTTATTTGTTTCACTGCAAAATTATTTCTTTTCATATATCGGTATTTGTATTTGTGATCAAAATAATATTAATGATGGTCTATTCCAGTACGGGTAGTTGATCAAAACAAAAAAGATCTCAGATATTCCTAACTACAATTTTGTCAGGTTTTCAAAGCAATCTGGCTGTACTATCATATGATGAGGAAAACTTGTAAGACGGACTGCACTGGATGTTCACTACTTCAACTAAAACATTTATCTTGTCGTCGATTGCTATCAGCAAACGCATTGATGTGAGAAAACATCAGAATTTCAACCTATATGGCTATGCAACCATGGCGAGATATTAACAGTGACGTTAGTGATATAAACCATTTAACACAACGATTGCATTAGTGTTGTCGCCGGTCAGCATATTTTTTGACATTAGATTTTAATTTTAGTTTAATTTTGGAATTTCATGTTAACTTTTCCCTGCTGTAATTTCAACTCTGGTAAAAAGTGTCCTCACTATATTTTTTACTCCGAATACAAACCACCTGTGTTTTTTTTTCAATATTCAATTTCAAGCCGGAGATTTTGCGAAAGTATTTAATTTTGGTCACGGACTATTAAATTTTTGTAAAAATAATAACATGTATATTGCAAATGGCAGAATTGGGGAGGATAAATTCATAGGTAAATGTAAATCTGTAAGTCTTATTGGTTATTTGGTATTACAAGCTGACAGTTTTTCTTGTGAAAACAATTTTCAAGTGATGGATTTTGATCCACTTTATTCAGATACCCATTGCCGACTTAGTTTTGAAATAATTTTTGCTAATAGTAATGCTACTTCAGTTTTGCATAGCTACTGAAAACATTATACTGTGGAATAGTGACCAGAAAAATGAATTTGTTGATGATATAAGAAAGGGTGAAATAAACGTAATACATGAAATGAATAATACATTAAACAGACTGGTTGAATCTCCCATAGAGTCAATTAGTAGAGAAGATGTAAACAACATGATTGATAATATATCATGTGTATTTGCAAAGTCCGCAAAAGATGTATTTGGTGTCACGAGACGCAAATTTCCTAGGAAACATCCTAATCATAATATTACATAATATATATACTAGTAAACGATGGTTCACAACAAAATGTGCCGATAAAAGACGGGTATATCACAGTGCTAAGAAAACTTACAAAAATATCAAGACCCCCCCCTCCCGAAATGGTAAACATCTAAAACAGGTGAGTAAGAATTATAGAAAAGACTTAAATAAATCTTACCGAGAATACCAAGAGAATACTGAATCCCAGTTAAGAAGATTGTCTAAATATGACAGCAAAGAATTTTGGAATGTAATTCACCGTCTAGATGGTAAGCGCAATTCTAATGTTGATTTTGAAATTAATTTATAATACAACTGTTTTAAACAACTTAATTCTGATGATGCAAGAGAAGGTGAAGACTTTGTTATCCCTGAATTTGACAATGACATCTATGGTAACATACAGTGAAATTGAAAATGTTATTCATAAACTGCCCAATAATAAAGCATGTGGAAAAGATGGAATAGTGAATGGATACATTAAAAACACAGACGATGTCTTTATACCATTTTATATAAAGTTATTTAATATTGTATTAGATACAAGTAGCATACCAGATGCTTGGATCACAGGAATTATAAAACCAATATATAAAAATAAAGGCTATCCCAAGAACTTGGACAATTATCGAGCGATTACCCTGGTGTCTTGCCTTGTGAAGGTTTGCACATCTATATTAGATAATAGGCTGAACCTATTGGCAGATGAAATTGTGTTTGTACTATATGTATTAAGTAGTCTGTATCTTTCAACTGATAAAAAATTGCACTGTGCCTTTGTAGATTTCAGAAAGGCATTCGATTCTGTTTGGAGAACTGGTATTTGGTAAAAAGATTTAAAAAATAATAAAACTGGTAAGATATTTAAAGTCATTCATTATCTTTACCAAAATACGAAATCATGTGAAAAATGGAAATGAGTTATCCAACATGTTTGTGTCTAGTGTCGGTTTAAAACAGGGCGAAAATTTGTCACCAGGTTTATTTTCTCTGTGCTTAAATGATGTTGAGTTATTTCTTTATGAAAACAATGTAAATTTGCTTCACCATCTTGACAGCCCTAGCCTTGAGCACACTAGTATTTATCTAAAACTGTTTATTATTCTATTTGCTGGTGACACTGTCATCCTTTCAGAATCTCCTGAAAGACTACAATTTGCCTTTAACAGTTTTGAAAGATATTGTAATCAATGGAAGTTAACAGTCAATACCGATAAAACAAAGATTACAATATGTTCCAAACGGAAACATAAGGGAAATGTTACATTTAGTCTTTATGGCAAAGAGCTAGAAATTACAGAATCTTATCTAGGCGTATTGTTTAATTATAACGGAACATTTGTAAATGGCAAACATAGATTATGTAAAGAAGCTCAAAAAGCGTTGTATGCTGTTTATCGTAAGTTAAAAAACATATTAACAGTAGACTTACAATTTAAGATGTTTGATACTGTAGTTTTGCCAATATTGCTTTACTCATATGAGATATGGGGCTTGTAAATATAATAGAAAGAGTACATCTTCAGTTCTGTAAACGTTTGCTGAATGTAAGGAAAAGCACTGCCTCCTTTAAGGTGTATGGAGAAACAGGGCATTTCCCTGTGTTATGTTATATAAATCTCAGAACAATTTTATTTTGGCATAAAATGATAACATGTAATGAAAAACTGTTCAGTACATTGTATAACTTGATGTTCAGACTACACGAAAATAATGTTGTTAAATTTAAATGAATTTCTTTTGTACAGAATATACTTAATGAATCAGGGTTAAGTTATGTATGAACCTTACAAAGAGAGTATCTACCTGGTTAACCAGAGCTGAAAGTTACTCTGAAACAGAATTTAAATGATCAATTCATTTAAAAGTGGTATAGTGATATAAATAATGCTTCAAGGGGAAATGTGTATGCCTTATACAAAATGGATTTCGGTTGTGAAACTTATTTGTTGAAAATGATTCCTAAAAATAGGAAATTACTTTTTAAATTGAGAACTTCCAACATGTCCTTGCCAGTAGAAACTGGTAGGTGGACAGGTATTAGAAGAGAGGACAGGTTATGTCCCCTTTGTAACAATGGCGTAGGTGATGAATATCATTATTTATTTTTGTGTGAAAATCCAAAAACTAATAGGAGAATGTTCATACCTAATTATTATACTATTCACCCTAATATGACTAAGTTCAAAGGGTTACTGACTATATGTGATGTATACAGGCTCAGAAAATTGTGTTGTTTTTTGCTTGCTCTTGAGGGGATCTTGAAGGCGATATAATTATCTGGTTGTATCTGCTTGGATGATCTCCCCTCTCAAAATGTCAAGGTCGAATATTTTCCATCCAACTCGTCAACAATGACTCTGCTCTTTTCCCTGATATCTTTTTGTACTTTTTTCCAGTTTCCTATCAGATTCCCACACCAGATCTTGGTCACGGCATGATAACAACAAGTAGTATAGTCCCAATAAATAGATACACACGTAGAAATCACGCAAATTCCGCATTTAATTGTTAAACCACCTCTTCAATTAATACATGTGCCTAGTTCGTGTTCAGCATCCAGTGACCATCTTGCATTATCAGCTTCTTTTGAAAAAAATCTTCTGGTACTCAACCACTAAACATTACATTTCCAACACAACATCAAGAACCCATCTACTTCAAATTTAACGACGAACTTTGTGATATTTTATCGTTAACTTTCATTTTTTGTCTCGGCCTTTTTGTGCGAGATATCACGTCTTGGATAACTAGACGGTAGTACGTCAACCAAGAGCTTTAAATCATTTTCGTAACTACAGTCTCATCACGTGATGGACATTACTTTCACTTGGTTCCTTCTTCAAGACTTTCAATTTCGTATCTACGCCGTGTGAAACCATTAACTGTGGAATAACTGTACTATCCATTTATTATTACCTTTCGTTTCCAAACTTTTCATTAGTACGAAATATTTTTATTTTTATTTTATTGCAAATATTGTAAAAGTTTTACATGTAATCCGTTCTATCTAACAGTATATTTAACCCTTACAATATATATGTAAGTTACATTTTAAGCAGTACCTTGTTTTATGTCCATCAGAAAGCACTCCTTAACCTGGTAATGACAATAGTTCTTCTTTAAGGTCTAACAAAATATTCTTAATTACTAGTTCTATCAGATCTAAATGATCTAATTGTGTATTTTTGAAACATTATCCTGAAATGTTTAAAATTGTGCTGTTTTATAAATCATTATCCCCAGAGAGTTCCAAATCAATTATGAATTTCAACAGGTTCACACACAATTTTTGTTCTCTCTTTATATGGCGAGTTTCACCCACGTGATGTTACACGGGGATTTAAATGTTTAAACTCTACCATTTTATGTCAGAGTCGATGTCAGTGACGCGGTTGTACACACACAATATTTATATGAAAGACTTTGTTACTCATAAGACATATTGACATATAACAAAAATACATACTTCTATTCGGATGAAACATTCCCAAAGCATTTATATATCTATGACTTAATGATAAGGGACTTTCTGACTTTAATCCATTATCTCATCTATTGTACTAGTCATAGCCTTATAGTGGGCGTGACGTCATGGCTTAGTATAACAGTCGGTGGTACGTCGTAACTAAGTATACTGATTCATTTCTCATTAATTAATTGTAACACAGCACAATCAAAATATTTCTTGATTATCAAAATGTACCAAAGTTAAGCGATAGTCTTGCTATCCAGTTGATTTTTTTAAAAATCAAATTATACATTTTTACCAATCACAAATAAGTTTCATGGTTATAACTATTTGTTATCATTACAAAGGGACTTTATAAACTATATATATTTTCATAGATGATGTCAAATTGTAACTAATTTGAAATCAATTTTATACAAAGGGATGAATGAACTATTAAAAGTTAATATGTAAGATTAAATCATTCAATATTATGCTAGACATAAGTCAGATATTTCATCATAATGTATCTGCCTTTGTTAATCTATTCCTAACATCTACTATGAACTCTGAAATTTAAAAAAAAACTGAGATATTAATCTTAGAAAGAGCACAACATTTCATCGTTAAATCTATACAGGGATTTGAAAAAAGAATAAGACCGGATGTGTGTACATCTACTTGGTCGACCTCTATTGAGGCATATATTGACATTATAAATTATTTTTTTGGTAGATTGTGTAGAATGAATACAATGTCGCTAGTTTATAAAATTTTTATTACAAGAATATTTTTGTTTGAATTAGGTAGACCGTACCAACAGGGATTTCTTCCTGACATAGTAAGGATACTGAGAAAATATTCATTGTATCACTATCTCAGCAATTTTGTTGAAACTGGAGTATTTCCAAAGAAATGTACTTTGAAATTTGTTATGTATACTTCTGTAATGTAATATGAAGAACATAATTTAATGGAACGTATGAAAGATGATACTGATTTCTCAAGATTCGTTGAATTACATAACCAGCTTAAACCTAACGTCTTATGAAAACTAGCGCTCTAGTTTCCCCAACACCTGGAAAATACACAATATATAATGAAAATAGTAGTAACTATTCGAAACTTGACAACAATGGAATTATGTCATCAATGTGGGTTTCTATATCATGACCCAATAACACATTTAGTGCTACAGTGTAACTGTGCTTCCGAGTTGAGAGATCAACTAAGGTGCTGTATAATTAATGTCAATGATATACTGTTTAGTGTATATTTACACTCCCTATCAGACATCGAAATGCTACATATATTGATTGGAGGAAAGGTTAACCTCAATATTAGCGAAGAAGAGTTGATTGATTTTAGATTAATATCAATCACGTATGTTTACAAAATGTGCAAATATTACTATACCTAATGTATGAAACAATTATATTAATTATGTTAAAAATGAAGATATACGGTATGTGTCTGACATATTTACATAATTTTGTGTAAATTTGTGTGCCTGTAACACCTTGCTGGTAGGGGTCTCCCCAACCCTTGTGTGATACGGGCCTACAAATTTATCCTTCTAGTGCATACCTTACACATTATTGTATTATACAAGTATATCAATACTTATTTACCATTATGCTACCCATATTATAAGCCTCAAAGTGAATCCTAATTCATATAACATACACTTGACATGTAGAATTAAAACTTTATCTTACTATCTATATGTACACATATAACTCTGTGATATTATATTAATTTGATGTTTCACGGGCACGTGCAACTATATATACATGCATATACTATTTATAATGTATTTATTTTACCAAATGTTTTGTATCCATGTTCTATACTCTCTGTACTCTTCATTTTGGAGGCAATAAAGAGAATAATAATGTCCATAACTCAAATATTACTCAATGCTAGGTCACCTGTAAGCTAATGTGTAATAGTACTTAATAAGTTTATTAACACGGCTAGTATAAATACGACCACCTTTCTAGCCAGTTTGTATCGGTTCCTTAACGCATGTGAGTGTTCCATCTCTCAATAGCCTACATCTCAATAAACCTTCAACACAGTAACTTCTTCATCTCCACCCATCACCACACGAAACAAAGTATCATTTTAGTTACACAAACTTCAGAAACTCGTCACGAAAAATACACATAGTACATATGGCGTAAGTGCGTTTACATACATTTTTCTGTTTTTCGGCTTTTCTGACGTCTACGATGTTTACAAAAAGTGAATTTCAATGGCTTCTATATCAATACAGACGCACAATGTGCATGCATTAGATTTAGGATATTAGGTATCCATGTATTTACATACGAGTGAAATAGTTCGTTCTTTATGAACATATATGTGGAATACAAACCGGACCCGCGAATAGACATTTACGTCCACCGTGCATACGACGACATCAATCAAAGATGTTCGGGAAATAAATTGCCTTGTATTTTCGTCTCGCAAAAATCGTGAGAATTTTTTACCAAATCAAAATTTACTACTTACAAAAGTTGTTCAGCATTTTCAGAAAATTTTCACAAGAGCAAGTCCTTAATACCAGATCATTTATATAATACTTTCTAAATCAATAAGGAATTCCGTTATGACTGTAGGTTCGAAGCTCAGCTGGAACACTTAATTCAATTTTTATTTTGTTTCATTAATATTTACTTATTTTTTCCTCGGTCCTAATATTATTCACAATGAAACTGGTAGATACTAAATCGTTTACCACAATCGTCACGTGACCCTTGGCCCATATTAGAAACTTAAAATCATAATTTCTTAAGACACAGCAGTATTAAAATACAATAATGTATGAATACTTATTATCCGTTAGCTTATAATAATAATACGAACAAAAAACATAACAATAACAACAGGTCTTTTCACCACGTGGTAAACATCCCTATATACAGGTGGCAGTAATTGTACATCAGCTATCAAATACATATACATTGCAGGTATATAAGCTAATTCGAGAATTATTTTTGTTAAGTGGCCGAAATATACACAGTGTAAACAATAATTTAAACAACGGACTTTACCTATAGGTAAATACCTGTACACATATAGGTCCATTGGGTACACACGTGTATACGACCGGTGTTTACACACGTGTATTTCGTCTGTACAGTTCACAACTTACCTCTCTACTTCATCTAATGCTTGGTTAAGGCTACCGAGAAAGGTGGAATTTAGACGGTTTTGTCCATTTCTCATTCGCACGATGGCGAAGCCGTCCCCTGTAAACTCTAAAGTGACCAGGCGTTTCTCCATTGATCTCTGTCTGTAGGCAAAGTCTGAATGTAAACAACCCTTGAACCGGAAGTGGCAATATGGGTGTTTGTTGGGGAGTAATCATTTACGGTACTTCATTTGTCACATCATTTAAACACAAAATGGCATAGTAAATCTATGATATTTCCATAAAATGAAATTGATCTTGCTGAGAATAAGAGATATTTATTATGTTTCACGAATTGCAGCATATATTATGAAGACGCATACCATAGGAGTCTGCATAATTTGGAATATATTTATATATAAAATATAATAATGTTTGAAAATAACGAGAAGTGTAAACGTTTATGTATACATGTCATTCACAGTAAAATAATTGTTCCGAAGACACAGTCTTTGTTTAATACCTCGATCGAACCTTAGTTGTTCCACTATAATAACTGTTTCTTCAACGTCGTTGATTTCTATGTTGAAAAACACCGCACGGAATATATGTTATTTTTATGTGTAAATATTACTTTTTCACTCAATGTTGATATGAGGTGTTCAAGTTCCGAAGATTTAAATTTAAGCTTGATATCTCTTGAACATCTTTTTTAAATGGGTACAAATGCTGTAAATATATACATAAAAGGACATAATTACCGAGGTTTTAGATGTAGGAAAAAGATCTGTTTATAGATATAATGGCTGCTTTTACAGTGAACGTGGGCAATTATCAACATAGTGACAATACCGACAGAGCAGACAGATTTTTACTATCTCTAAAATGTCTACTGCACTGAATTTGAAGAGCACCGCAGGGAACATGTATTTTTATATGTAAATATTACTTTTTCACTCAATGTTGATCTGAGGTGTTCCAGTTCGGAAGATTTTAATTTGCCTTTGTATGTACGTGGGAAAGGAATTAATATAAGCTCTAAACTTGTTTTACCACCCCATAAAATTATCTGTATATGTCAAATTGCTGATTATTGATAAAGCATTCTTTAAACTACCTCACGGAATTCTGAATTTCTGCAACAGCTGTATAATAATCACTGACGTATCTTTGCATGTTTATGTATGTTTCAAAACCACTATAGAAAATTAGTTCCATTTTTTTGGGGGAAAATTCAGTGGAGCTAACAGGCCATAGGATATGTATAATTATAGATTGCTAATTGACTGTAAAACTGCAGATGGTAAAATTGGAGATGTTAATGACATTTAAGTGACAATGATTGAAAAAAAATCAAAAACAAAATGTGTAGCTTCTTAACATATACAAATCAAAATAAGGATGAAACTGACCGATATAGACGAAAAAACTGTTGAGATAAGATATAGTTGGAACTAAATAAAGATGATGACTATTACTTCACGTGATTAATGATACTAAGGCAAACATTATCTCTGATCAAACCGTTCCTCCTGATAAATGGTGATATATTATCTAGCTTATTTGTATTGTTTTCCACGCAATACAACTATCTTCATATATCTCTCTTAAAGGTGATGACAGCATATTAATTAATCCCGTGTATTAAACATTTTTTGTTTGACATACTGTAAGTGATAATAATTCGACAGATACTGATTTATCAGGCCTTACTCGCCAATTACTTTCTGATATGCTTGCCGGTAAAAATGATGAAAAAAAACCCCAATATATAACATTCGTTTTAAATGCTAATTCTTGAATATCTTTTTTTTTTAAATGGGTACAAATGTGATATGAATATGTAAATGTATACGTAAAAGGACATAATTACTGTAGGAAAAAGATCTGTTTATAGATATAATGGCTGCTTTTACAATGAATGTGGGCAATACCGACAATACCGAGTTTGATTGGGTATGAAAAGAGCAGACAGAGTTTTACTATCTCAAAAATGTCTACTGTACTGAATTTGAGCATATTTACACTAAATTTACAATTCAGAAATGTCTTTTAATAGGTCACCTGAGACGAAGTCTGAAGAGATGTAATTGCGATCATCTTTTGCACGGCGTCAATTGTGCGTTGTGCATCATGCTTCGTAAACGATTTACATTTTTGCCTTCTACTCAAAATCCAAAAGGCCCAGAGTGCTGATATTAGGCGTGTAGAATGCTTGGATAAAGAACTACAACATATTACTTCCAACTATAGACCAATATCCCTTTTTAGCTGTGTAGGCAAATTGTTCCACATCTATAACTTATTGACTGAAGACGATACAATTCACAAATATGAATTAGGTTTTTAACATCACTCAGTAATTAAATCTTTAGAAAATGATGAGCATTCTGTTGTGATATTTTGTGATTTTTCTAAGGCATTTGACGGAGTTTGGTATACAGGTCTCCTATATAAACTAAACTATTATGGTATCTCAGCACCACTTCTTCAATGGATAAAAATATATCTGTGAATCAGAAATCAAGCAGTTTTTATCAAGGACTCGTTATCTTCATTCAAAATTATCAATGCCGTTATTCTACAATGTCCTGTTCTTGGATATCTCTTTTTCCTAATATACGTTAATGTCCTGTAATCCAGATTCTCTATCTAGTCATTTTGCTGGTTATATCTCTCTATCCTATTCATCTCAAGATTTAAACTTGATAGAGAATAAGGCAAATTCTGTTTAAAAAAAACTCGAAGTTTCGAATAAATGGCATATGACTTTTAATCCAAATAAAATGGAGGCTCTAGCTATTTCTTACAGACAACTTCCCTACCTTCCGATTCAAATCTCAATAACCAGTATAAACACTTAAGTGTTACTCTTCCTGATAATTGTAAATATAATATACATATATAATATATTGTTAGCAAAGTAACCAAGTATATAGCAACCTCACGCAAACTTAAACTTATTTTAAAAAGAAGTAACTTGGAAAAAATATCTGTCTTATATCCGACCTTTACTCGAATATGCAAGCATATGCAGTTAATTATTCAATACTGCAAAAAATCCAGCTAGAAGTTACAATAATAGTCAAAGAGCTGCCCACATACACGTTTTAGGTATGTCGAGTAGAATCTCTCCTTTTTAATATTATCGTCGTTGGTGTGATTCTAGGAAATATTTGTGTTTATTCTTGTTTGATTTTAATTATCAATTATTTTATTTTTGGAACATATACTCTTTAAAATCTTTAAAATGAATGTGTTGGAAGTTATAGCCCGGGAGAGGTGGTGGAGTTGACTGAACGCCTCTGACCTGTGTTCCCTGCTGAATGGATGGCCTGTGAGGTAGCCCGGTGTGGGCCCCTTATTTACCTAACTCTGGCAAGGTTCTTGGGCCACTGGTCAGCTGTCCATAGGCCCACAAAGGAGGAGTGCCAATTTGGGCCTTCTGGCGGCCATGACCGATATTTTTTATTTCTTGTGTAGGAATTCCTTGGGGTTAGGCGGTCATGATATGACATAAAATTAAGGTCAGATCTGAGCCATTCATGAGTTATGGGGGGATAAAGTGGGGGGTAAAATTCATAAACAGCTCCATTATGACAAACCTACATTATATTTTTGGATTTTTTCTTCTTAATTTTCATGTAATAATCCATATCAAAACATTCATTAGTAAAATTGATTGAAAAAAATATTCCATTGTTGAAAAGTAGGTCATGGTAATTAAGCTCATTAATTGCTAATTATATTAAAGATGAACTTAATTTTCTGCCTTAATGCACATAAAAACAATACCTTTATCATGTACCATGTTTTAATAAGAAATATTTTTGCATACTTTAAAGAAAACAAAGAAGAGGCGGTGCTTTGAATTTTAGTTCGACAACTTTGACCATATGTCTGTATCTAGTGGTTTTACCGAAGTATTAACACAGAAATGGCTAATGAAAGATATCAATCTTAACCTCTAGTGTTGCATTTCACTCCACTATACATACAATGGTCGTACACATAGTTAGTTACTCATTGTCACTGTCAGACTCAGACCAGTCCTCAATCATCATTGCGTCATCAGCACAGCTGAGGTAGCTTGATGAGGCAGTTGGGTGTGCTATCCTAGGCCGGTGTCGCTCATAAGAAAGGTACCAGAGAACAGATGCAATATGGGCACAGCAGCCCACTACCCTGGCACCAACCTTACACTGGCAATACCAACCAGATATAGGAGTCAAACCAGGGGAATACTCAATCCACAGGTTGTACAGTTTCGAAGCAACATGTCTGGAACGAATCTGAACTTTAATTAAGCCAGGCTTTTCCCTGCATTCCATTAATTCATACTGGCCATCTTCAGACAAGTGCTCCATGGTATATGACTTTGCCTGCTTCAACTGATATACTCCCATGGTAAGATCTCTCAACTCCGGTTCTGTCAGCTGAGGAAAGTCAGGCAAACTGGCCTCATCAAGCTTGACCCATATGGCTCTTTTCCTAACCAAACCTTCTTTTTCAACTTGAATTTGCAATTTATTGGGACATTTTGACAGAGCCAACATTCGCTCAGCAATGATGAGGTCATTGGGAGAATCAGAGGCAAGTGGGGGGCGAAAAGCATTACAAATTGCACACACAATTCTCACAAAATCACCTACAACTGGAATGAGAGTGTTGGGCAAAACATGTCCCAAGGTCTTCCACTGCTTAATCCGCCCATTTGCCGACTCCACAACCCACCTTACCTTTGTTACAAGACGAGATTCGTTTGCCTCAGTATGTGTGTGTTGTTTCTGCCCCTTTGGCAAGAAAAATGGCATTTCTGTTTTGATGCCAGCATCATTCAACAGTTCTGTCACATCTCTGAAGCCTCTTTCAACGACAAGAACATCATCATCTTGAAACCAATCCTTGATGTTCTCAGTGTTAGTTTTCAACATGTGTTTTGTAATGTTGGCGTCATTATTTCGACCGTCTGCTAAATATGGGCCTAGGACAGACAGTATATAGCCATCTGAGGCCACAAGAAGCATTGGTTTCAGGAGAGGGCGTCCTTTGTGCATCGAAAAAGAGCGTCGTTGGAAAGTATAGTTGCTGGACTTTTCAACATAAATATATGTGCCATCAGCAACAGCTATAGTGACATCTTCACCAGAGGCAAACATCTTCCTTGCAAATACCGTTGTATGGTTTTGAATTACTTGTTCTCTAGTGATGTGTTGCAGGTCAAGGTGTGAAGGAACGAAGTGGGTCATCAATGCTTGGCGAGCTGAATGAATACATTTTCCACATATTCTCTTTGTCATGTTGAACAGAGAAGCTAATATTGATAAAGACATGCCAGTCCTCAACTTTACAAGCAGGATGGCTAATGCAGTCCTTGCGCTTCTGTTCAGTGTAGAGTAAAGAGAGGGATTAACTGATCGTAAAAGGTCAGAAAATTGATTTTTATACAGACCTGTGAGACGGTAGTAATCTTGATCAGTTAATCCATCTGAGGAATCAAAGTCTAAACAACTTTTCTTTGAAGCAGCTGCCCTAAGTGTCAAAAGGATCTCTGATATTTCAGAAGAATCCAGTTGTCTTTGCTGGAATATGCGAGTGAAGATAGACTATCAGATGGGAAATCACCATTCACTATGTGGGAAGAACAACATCTGCAGGTGTTTGGGACAAGGATACCTGTCTTAATAAAAATCTTTACTCGCATTTCTGTTGAGAGCATTACCATTTTACTTTTACATTCCTCTCTTAACATTTTACAAATGAAACATCGAGATTCACCTAATGTAGCCCGTGGAATGTCAAGTTTGATTTTTTTGTTTTCAGGTGACTCAAGCTGGTGCTCTACATCGCTACTAGGATGTTCAGTAGATGAATGGTGATTGTAGTATCTTCCCCTGCATTTTTTACATACGGGGTCACCAAACCTTAAGGCATCATTAATATTTGCTTTCAAGTAAGACAGAATGTCTGTTTTATTCAGACAACAGAGCCTTACTTTATATTGTGCTTTACAACAAGCGCACTGCCTGTGCACTGGCATATTGATAAAAGAAAAGAAAACAGGGCATAAACTTAGAAAACACTCCTTATTAAAACCTTAATTTGGATGAACAAAATTATGAACAACAGTTGAATTACAATTATATGTCTAAATTATATGTACAATATCAGTGACAGTCAAACCAAGAAAGTATACTAAAATCGCTGAGGTTGTGAAGTGTAGTTGCCACGTATTAATTGTATATATAAGGGTATATGAACTGTCTGAGACAAGGTGCACATGTATACTCACCGGTAGACACAAAGATCCTTAACAAGGTATATGTCAGGGGATGGCATTATATCCCGCCATTTTAGCTTAAAGCTCAACCAGCCGTACCAAACTGGTTTAAATATCTCTACATTTATCAAGCAATTTATTTTAAACAGCTCTTAATGCAGTACAATTTAACATTTATTTATTAGATATTTATTATCTAATATAATTACATAAGACAACTCTGATATCAACCAAAAGTTGTCAAAAGTGTGAACCCGCCCCCTCCCATTAATTAATTCTCCATTTTCTATAAAGTATTCAAAAATAAATCTTACTAAAGCATGACACATGATAAAGGTATTGTTTTTATGTGCATTAAGGCAGAAAATTAAGTTCATCTTTAATATAATTAGCAATTAATGAGCTTAATTACCATGACCTACTTTTCAACAATGGAATATTTTTTTCAATCAATTTTACTAATGAATGTTTTGATATGGATTATTACATGAAAATTAAGAAGAAAAAATCCAAAAATATAATGTAGGTTTGTCATAATGGAGCTGTTTATGAATTTTACCCCCCACTTTATCCCCCCATAACTCATGAATGGCTCAGATCTGACCTTAATTTTATGTCATATCATGACCGCCTAACCCCAAGGAATTCCTACACAAGAAATAAAAAATATCGGTCATGGCCGCCAGAAGGCCCAAATTGGCACTCCTCCGCAAAATTCAATCATTCCTACAGGAGGAGTAGGACTTAAGATAATTGCCTCTATTTCCCCTACTGGGCCAAGCTCCTCCCGCTCGAAGGGACCGAGACCGACCGTATATACACAACCGATTCCTCTTAATAAAACATGATTAAGACAAAATTTGTATAAAATACAATCATTCCTTATAGGAGGAGTAGGATTTTACAGTATTTTGACTCCCCTATTAGACCCCGCCCTTCCCACCTCAAGGGGCCAAAACCATTTATAAAATATATATTCCCCTTCATGCAAGGCAGCAAAAATACTATGTATAAATATTCCAAAATTTAATAATCTCTTCAAACACAAAGTCAATACAACTAAGGCAAAATATGGACAAAAGAAATTGGATTTGGAAATTTGCAAGATGAGTAAGATCAGGTGTTCTGGAATAGTAAACGTCTTCTGCTTCACGACACTCGCCATTGAAATCTTAGCCAATCCAAGTAAGTAATGCCATTTTCTAAAATGAACAAGATATACAACAACGGATCCAAAGTTTGAATGAAGAGACAGTTGGTGGTTTTTAGGTTTTACGTATTTTATTGCCGTGAAGTAAAAGGATTGGGCGCAAGTTACATTAAAATTATTGACGCCTTTTCTTTTTAGAAGAAAAACAATTGCATATATACATTTCAAGATGGCTCAAAATAATTATATACATATCATTCTTAATTCAGAGAGTAAGAGAGAGAGAGAGAGAGAGAGAGAGAGAGAGAGAGAGAGAGAGAGAGATATTTATTAGAATTTCATGGCTAAATAAATATATTCTTACAAAATACATCTTAAAAACTGAAAAGTGCACGGTTCATAATATCGCGAAAGTGCAAGTAAAATATCCATACCATTTGTACATTGATACAGCGTTACTGACACCAGTCCCACCTTCCGATTACAGAATGATAACCCTTACATCTACAATATTAACTAAGAGTTCGGAATTGTGACTCTGTTAGATCGTTGATATTAC